>NC_064626.1:311875692-312178722 GCF_023864275.1 Schistocerca cancellata
CGTTAGGCAATAGAAAAAAATGCACAATGATTTTAATCAGTCTGCTGGAAGTGATTAGCGTTGAATATTGTAACACACATCTTGTGCTACTTTGGTGTTGACATAAAGACGAAATGGTTCTTACAGGAAATGTTTCCGATAGTATGACAGCCGGTAGGGCTGTAACAATAACTTCACTAGTCAGTTGCGCGTGGGTGTTGCCGCTTACGGAAAACAAATGCAGTCACAAGCACCTAATACTGTAAATCAAGGCAATGTCCGTTTCATAGACAAACCTATAACACTCTGTCTGTCGCATCCTGCAGTCATAAGTTGTAGCAGCTTCCTTCTTAAAAGAGTGGAAATATGGAAGCGGGTAAGCACTGAGTTCGAAACGGAATGAATCTGGGTTGGAAATCTACCCGCCCCCATTAATTCTGATATTCACCAACATTACTTCCATCTGCTCTTTAGATGGTGCTATCATCGTCGAATTCTAGTACCATCGTTGCCCGCCACGGCTTCAGTGTAGACTAGACAGTCCCGTGATGCCAAATGTGTATTTCACCTCATAAAAACAGGAATAGATATTTGGGAGCCATTATTAACAAAGATGTATCGAGTAAAGCGAAATTAATAACTGCATTGGCCAAGGTAGATAATCAACCAAACATTTAAATTGAGTTTTGTGTAACAAACAGATCAGAAGCGAAGATTAGGGCATTTAAAAATACTGTAGAAGGTATAGCAACGTATGGAGCAGTACCATGGGAAATAACTGAAATAGTGAAGAGGAACTTCTTCTCAATGGAGATGGGATTTTGGAAGTGTTGCTGTAGGCTAAAGTTAAAAATAAAGACACACATAAGAGAATGAACCTGGGTATTACGTAGTGGATACAGTCTAAGCATAACAATTGAGACGGTATGGGCATGTATGTCGTTTGGGTGAGCATAGATGCTAGGGATATAATGGAATGGATTCCAACTTTAGAAGAAAAAGAAGAAGACGAAGAGAAGAGAGGGCGTCCGAAAACAACATGGGAAGAGGGAGTCGGAAGAACTACATCAGAGAAGAATTTGCAGACAGAAGATTGAAAAGAAAGGAGATTTCGGAGGCTAGGATGCTAGAAACAACGGTAATATTGTGTTAAGTACCAGTTAAAAAAATAGAAGGGACACAGTCCGATCTCTAACGCTTCTGGCTCTTATCAAACAAACTATGCTAACAACAATGCATCAGGCATACCGATTTGGTAGCTATCTATGTACAAAGACATTTGTTAAAAGTTCAGCACCAATAACATACATGACTGTAAACAAACGATTAATATTGCAGAACCGACCATAATAAATTATAGGCACCTGAGATGAGAAGCTCCCCTTTGCTGTACGTGGCGTGGACTCAAGGAGTGCGTGGATATACTTATGAGAAATTCACTTCCACGTGATATGTTTACGACGCCAAAAAGACTCAACGCTATCAGCTGCTTGAGCACAGTGATGAACAAATTGCAGATTAACCATATCCCAGCAATGTTTGATGGGTCACACGCAAATGATGGAATTTCAAGGAAGAAGTAGTACATATCGTTGTGTTCATGTGGCTGATCGTTTCCAACTAAAACATTGGACACAGGTTTATCTAAAAACGAACAGTACTGTGTGCTCCAAAACATCACCGATGGAGGAGTTGTAATTTAGGTGCCGTCAATATGTAGAAGTCGGAATCTGATGCTCTATCCATGTCACACTCAAACATTTACATTTGACGTCGCTAGCTTCGCCACTCAACAGTGCAGGCTACCGGGTATATTTCACTACGGCAATGTCTAACACGTTCGTAACCGCCACTTTGAGGGTACGTTCACGCCGCAGCCTCGCTCGTAGCACATCGCAGTTCGCTGGTCTGTCAGGCATCTCGCTTCTCTGCGATAACCTTTACCCTGGAATTGTTTACATCTCAAGTTGACTGGATTACTTGCAGTGTGCGAAGCAAAAACTATGTTCTATGAGTTATCTGATGCCAATAACGGTGTATGGTTCACGCGACGAGAGAGAAAGAGTGGTATGGACGCACCCATTGAATGTAGATCGTCCTCACTGCAGATGCTTGTCCCATTTCTAACAAACTTGAAAAATTATCCATAGCAGTCCTTCAGACAGTTACAAATTTCGTAACAAATTTTCCGGTTTATTTTAAATATTATTGAGCCAGAGTAATTTAAGGTATGAAGACGCGGCCAAAAGTTATTAACGTTATTTTTCTTGAAGAGCAATTCGTATGCTTACTCAGTATGAGATAATTTTAGTCAGTTTTTATCCACATTTACTTCATATACTACATCTTCTACTTGTAGATTTTTGTTTTGATATTTTAACGAAAGAAACAGAGGAAGTGACCTCCGAAAATTATTACACCTAGTGTTACCCATCACGAATGGGTATGATGATCATTATGCCTCCTGTCTCAAACAGCTTTGCGTCCTAAAACTGCTGGAATACGTGCTGTTTAAAATCATCAGTTTTAATTCTCACAGCATGATTGCCTCAGTATAGTGGATTCATTGGGAGGATGCAGTAAAACCTAAACTGGTAAATGCCTTATGTTGGACGAAAACTATCTCACGAAAGAGTGCTCACAATGTATCAGTCACCAGTATTAAGTTAGGAATCTAGGAATAAATCTAGGAATACACTACAGCTCCCTTCGTATTGATCTTGTAGTGATCGCGAACGGGGCGTAACAGAGATCTACCTTATTACACAAGAAAGACAAGTCGTGTACGCCGTGTTTTTGTAACCTCGATGCCTTGATGATATAAGAAAATCCAATGTCATACTTAAAGAGCTACATCCAGCATTATGGAATGACAGTTTTACCAAGGTTACAAAAAAGAGACTGCCTAAGGGTATTTTGGAAAGCACTGTGTCATTTAGTTCAGAAGTGCGGACGCTGAGGAAGAAACTGAAAGAAATACTGCAGGCAATGAAAATATTTTGGAGAAGATATTGCACTCCACAATAATGGATAGGACAAAGAATGGAGACATTAAGTGTATGGTGGATATGACTTGAAAACAACTAGAACTGCGTGACTGAATGCCTCAGGAAGAGTGGAGATGGAGACATAGAAAGCAACGCAACGCAGGAACTGGAGAGGCTACCCAGGAAAGACAGTTGACAAATTCTTCAACAAGTAAAGAGGCGTAGATATGGGTTGGGGTGGATGGCTAACGATGCTGCAAAATAAACAATGTGTTAGCACGTATAGGGTGTATCATCATTAATAGTGAAAGTATACGTGGGTGAAAACATACGATAAGAGAAGCAGAAAAGTGCCACTAAATATGAGCCCATAAACGACTGCGTGTGCTTGCGAGCGGCCACTGACTTCAGCATGCCATGCCGGCCGCTGTGACCGAGCGATTCTAGGTGCTTCAGTCCGGAACCGTGCTGCCGCTACGGTCGCAGGTTCGACTCCTGCCTCGGGCATTGATGTGTGTGTGACGTTCTTACGTTAGTTAGGTTTAAGTAGTTCTAAGTCTAGGGGACTGATGACCTCAGATGTTAAGTCCCATAGTGCTTAGAGCCATTTGGACCATATGCTAATGCACCTTCCACAGATCTCAAGTGAAATGGTCCTCGTAATTGTGGAATAAGTAAAAAAGATTTAAACATATTTTCATTTAAGAGGTAATAACAAATCTGTCGCAAAACAGTTACACGCAGAATACATGAGGTGAATATGATAATTCTTAGGCTATTGCAGCCACGAGTGGTCAAAGAGAAAAATTACTTTACAAGGCTCATTTACAATGGTCACATTACTCTACTGAAGGTGTACAGAAGTAATGCTTTACGTAATACGCACACTGCTTGATATTATTCATAATATGTACACATCAGTCGGATCTACTAACTAATAAATCCTTTAGGCACCTCTTACACTGAAGGTATTATGGTTGCTGGAAAGTTAATGAAAATGTGTGTTCCTGAATAACGGACATCATTCTGGTGTAAAATAAATGATTTTCAATCTTTATGAGAATTATTCTTATTTCAAGCATTGACTGAAATATCGTTGTACTTAAAATAAAATTTAAGCTTGTCGACTGATTGATCACCTAATCGGGCTCAAATTTCACACGTGCTCTACCTTAACAATAAATGAAAGAGTGCTTCAGCACGTTACATCTTACAATTTACTCTACATTAATACCTGTTACGAGAGCAGTTCAGTCTGTCTTTGTGGCATTTTGACGTAATACAGCGCTCATTTCTGCGGTGAATTTGAATTGTTTCAAAGACAAATGGATCATCTATTAATCTTGACAGTACTTTACAAGGCTCCACTTCTTCAGTCGTATCAAACAAAATGCTGTACAATCCGCTTGTAAGATCAGGTCAGGTCATCTTGGAGGACTATATATCTTGCACCATAATGGCGCGTTAGATGTCGTCTAAATCAGTAGCAAAATATGCCGGTGTCCTGTGACGAATGTACCACATTCCCCAACCAAAGGCCATAGCTGATACTGGAGCCCAGTTAGTTTGGGATTTAATCGAAAAATTTACATTTCAGTTACATTTGTACTTGATAGGGCAATATGTTATGCTGAAGTCAGTGGCGGCTCGTAACCACACATCCATCACCGTCTCCCAAACTACTCGTTTGCGGCTCCTTGTTTACTAGAGCGCTGATTCTTCTGTTATCATTTACAGAATAATATGGATTATTTGAATGCCGATCAGCCTGAAACGTGAATTGGCCAAAAGCATTCCTGTCGTAAAATTCAATTTTGCTCGTGCACCATGAAAAAGGTCCGTTGGCGTGGACTGACCGTTTCAGCGATTTTCCCTTACCTATCAATGGTCATTGTTCGTGTTGTGTGTTGACATTTGGGCCTTCGCTTGCGACGACGAGGATGGCAGTAGTGACAACTATTATGCTCATAAAGACCTATGCGGAATTATATTTTCACTCTGCAGACGAGCGCGCGCTGATATGAAACTTCCCGGCAGATTATAACTGTGTACCGGAGCGAGACTGAAACTCCGGACCTTTACCTCCCGCGGGCAACTTCACAAAATTTTGGGAGGTAGGCGAATAGGTACTGGCAGAAGTAACGCTGTGAGGACGATTCATGAGTCGTGCTAGCGTAGCTCAGTGGAAAGGAGCTTAAAAAAATTAAAATAAAAAAAAGTGGTGGAGCACTTGCCTGCGGAAGGCAAAGGTTCCGAGTTCGATTCTCAATCCGACACACAGTTTCAATCTGCCAGGAAGTTCCTTAGGAACTATCCAGCTTTACAGAGCCTTTGGATGGCTATGAAGTACTTAGAATAAGAAGAAGAACGCGTGGTGTTGCCCAATCGCTGCCTTGAAAACGTTTGCGAGATTTAGTGTCAAAAAGAAAGTAGTCTCAATTCTGAGGCTAAAACAAATTTTGGGATACTTCCCCTAAATTTCAGCCTTACCTTAATGCCTGTTTTTAACTTTTGAAACTAGAGTATGTACACTATGTGACCAAAAGCATCCGGAGACCCCCAAAAACATACGTTTTTCAAATTAGGTGCATTGTGCTGCCACCTAGTGCCCGGTACTCCAGACCTCAGTAGTCAATAGACACGGTGACAAGAGTGACTATTACAGCGCCATATATAACAAAGCGAAAAAAGTGGTCCAACTAAAACAATCATATTTATTTACGTACTACACGAAATTGAGGGTTCCTATTAAAAAAAAAACGCATTTGATATCCGTTTGACGTATGACAGTGCAATCTAGCGGGGCAACCATCTGGTTTCCCCCTTCAAGTTAGACAAGTTTTGTTCTTTGTAGTTTTTTCGTTTGACGCTTATTTCGTGAGATATTTGGCCCGGTCACGATCAATGGACCACCCTGTATTTATGTTTAATCATGAAACGTAGCCATGATGCTGTTCCTGAGTAGTACGGGTAACTGTTGCTCTGCTTTACATTCACTGTGTCAGTTTCCGCCATTAATTACGGTCCATCAAATGGTTCAAATGGCTCTGAGCACTATGCGACTTAACTTCTGAGGTCATCAGTCGCCTAGAACTTAGAACTAATTAAACCTAACTAACCTAAGGACATCACACACATCCATGCCCGAGGCAGGATTCGAACCTGCGACCGTAGCGATCACGCGGTTCCAGACTGAAGCGCCTTTAACCGCACGGCCACACCGGCCGGCTACGGTTCATCCAGTACGTATCTCTCGCGCTTTGATTCTTGTGAGTCGATCTTCCTCTGGGCTCCTATTCTGGCAGACATTGCTGTGAAGTCTGTGGCTAATGGAGGTCGGGAGGCGCAGAAAGTTCTGCGCGCACGGCTGCAGCCAGCACACGCGTGCCGGGCGCGCCTGTCTGCGAGCGCCGGCTATCTGGAGTGGCGGCCATTAGCGCCCCCCTGACTTATGGCTGGCCGGCGTGTCGGCCGCAGGCACCGCTTCTTTGTCTGCTCTAGCATCTCGTCCGCCGTCACCTTCTTTTTTGCAACAGCCGTCGGACAGATTTAAATTTGTCTTGGCGTCTAGAGCGACGCGCTGTTGCCGATAGGAGTCGCTGACATTTCGTGACACCCACACACAGGAAGAACTAACGAAATCGCAGCTTGTCAGTAACAACTTGTCGATACCACTGCTCTTCTCGTTACTTGTGACGCCTCCGCAAGTTAATAATTCTCCACGCGGCAGCGATACACAGTTTTTATTGGTCAGAATTGAACTCTAGCGTTCCTTCTTTTAGGTCAGTGCACATCATCCAAGGATTTTCTAGCAGGTTGATTCCATTCATGTAGTCCCATTCTGGAAAGTCTAAAAATGCCAAAACCACACGATTGGACCAAATATGTTTTTGACTCATCAATTTTTTTTAGATGCCCGAGTAGGTTGAAATCAGAGGGTCCCATATCTATTGAACAGAATTCAAATCACTCACATATTCCAATGGTTTCCACCTTTAACCATCCTGTTGAGGGATGTTTCTAGAATGAGCAAAAGTTTGCATTATCAAAGGGGCTAGGGGAGAGTGTTGTTTTCTTCCCAATACTTGGTGTCAAACATAAACCCATGACAGGAAAAGAATCATTTAACATATATATACTAAGATGGTATCTGTTCTTTCGGACATGAAATGAACAACCTTAGCTGCTTACAGGCGTTGACATACGTCAACGGGGACAGATGAAAATGTGTGCCCCGACCGGATCAAAACAAAATGTCCAGACACTCTGTGACCAAAATGGTACTGAAACAGAGGATGACAGACTAAAGGCCGAAATACTAAATGTCTCTTTCCAAAGTTGTTTCACAGAGGAAGATTGCACTGTAGTTCCTTCTCTAGATTGTCACACAGATGACAAAATGGTAGATATCGAAATAGACGACAGAGGGATAGAGAAACAATTAAAATCGCTCAAAAGAGGAAAGGCCTCTGGACCTGATGGGATACCAGTTCAATTTTACACAGAGTACGCGAAGGAACTTGCCCCCCTTCTTGCAGCGGTGTACCGTAGGTCTCTAGAAGAGCGTAGCGTTCCGAAGGATTGGAAAAGGGCACAGGTCATCCCCGTTTTCAAGAAGGGACGTCGAACAGATGTGCAGAACTATAGACCTATATCTCTAACGTCGATCAGTTGTAGAATTTTGGAACACGTATTGTGTTCGAGTATAATGACTTTTCTGGAGACTAGAAATCTACTCTGTAGGAATCAGCATGGGTTTCGAAAAAGACGGTCATGTGAAACCCAGCTCGCGCTATTCGTCCACGAGACTCAGAGGGCCATAGACACGGGTTCACAGGTAGATGCCGTGTTTCTTGACTTCCGCAAGGCGTTCGATACAGTTCCCCACAGTCGTTTAATGAACAAAGTAAGAGCATGTGGACTATCAGACCAATTGTGTGATTGGATTGAGGAGTTCCTAGATAACAGGACGCAGCATGTTATTCTCAATGGAGAGAAGTCTTCCGAAGTAAGAGTAATTTCAGGTGTGCCGCAGGGGAGTGTCATAGGACCGTTGCTATTCACAATATACATAAATGACCTGGTGGATGACATCGGAAGTTCACTGAGGCTTTTTGCAGTTGATGCTGTGGTGTATCGAGAGGTTGTAACAATGGAAAATTGTACTGAAATGCAGGAGGATCTGCAGCGAATTGACGCATGGTGCAGGGAATGGCAACTGAATCTCAATGTAGACAAGTGTAATGTGCTGCGAATACACAGAAAGATAGATCCTTTATCATTTAGCTACAATATAGCAGGTCAGCAACTGGAAGCAGTTAATACCATAAATTATCTGGGAGTACGCATTAGGAGTGATTTAAAATGGAATGATCATATAATGTTGATTGTCGGTAAAGCAGATGCCAGACTGAGATTCATTGGAAGAATCCTAAGGAAATGCAATCCGAAAACAAAGGAAGTAGGTTACAGTACGCTTGTTCGCCCACTGCTTGAATACTGCTCAGCAGTGTGGGATCCGTACCAGATAGGGTTGATACAAGACATAGAGAAGATCCAACGGAGAGCAACGCGCTTCGTTACAGGATCATTTAGTAATCGCGAAAGCGTTACGGAGATGATAGATAAACTCCAGTGGAAGACTCTGCAGGAGAGACGCTCAGTAGCTCGGTACGGGCTTTTGTCAAAGTTTCGAGAACATACCTTCACCGAAGAGTCAATCAGTTTATTGCTCCCTCCTACGTATATCTCGCGAAGAGACCATGAGGATAAAATCAGAGAGATTAGAGCCCACACAGAGGCATACCGACAATCCTTCTTTCCACGAACAATACGAGACTGGAATAGAAGGGAGAACCGATAGAGGTACTGAAGGTACCCTCCGCCACACACCGTCAGGTGGCTTGCGGAGTATGGATGTAGATGTAGATGTAGAACTCGAACCCGGGATCTTCTGCTTACATTTCCGAAAGAACACATACCATCTTAGTATATATATATATATATATAGTTAAGGCTCACCGGCCACTTGACCATCTTCTTCTTCTGTGCGAATGCACAAACAGTGCCCGAACTCTTACGGGAATCGGCAACGCGCCGCGAGTAATGTGTATAATGGGCGGGTGCACTACGAATGTAGTGCGGGACAATACGTTGAGAATGTGGGTTTCGCAGGAGGCGTGCCAGAGATAAATCCCTGCATTCGCGCTATCCTCTGTGTCCTCGGTGGCTCAGATGGATAGAGCATCTGCCATGTAAGCGGGAGATCCCGGGTTCGAGTTCCGGTCGGGGCACACATTTTCATCTGTCCCCGTTGACGTATGTCAACGCCTGTAAGCAGCTAAGGTTGTTCATTTCATTGTAAAATCATTTAACAACCGAAATTATGTGCTTTTATGAATTGGTTTGCTTGCACGCAGCAACTTTACACCATCGTTACAGGGTGCAATATGATCAGGCAAAAGCTAAATAAAAATATAAGGTTTATAATTTAAGCAGCAACGACTCACAAGTTCAAAAGGGTTCAAATGGCTCAGAGTACATGGGACTTAACTTCTGAGGTCATCAGTCCCCTAGAACTTAGAACTACTAAAACGTAACTAATCTAAGGACATCACACACATCCATGCCCGAGACAGGATTCGAACCTGCGACCGTAGCGGTCGCGCGGTTCCAGACTGTAGCGCCTAGAACGCTCGGCCACTCCGGCCGGCTAACTCACAAGTATGGTTTACAAAATTTATTTAAATCTAACCATTACCGGCTTCGGATTTATTACAAATCCATCGTCATATGGCTCTTACCGATTTCCCTGCTGTCCATGTGGGTTCAAATGGCTCTGAGCACTATGGGACTTAACATCTGAGGTCATCAGTCCCCTAGAACTTAGAACTACTTAAACCTAACTAACCTAAGGACATCACACACATCCATGCCCGAGGCAGGATACGAACGTGCGACCGTAGCGGTCGCGCGGTTCCAGACTGTAGCGCCTAGAACCGCTCGGCCACCCCGGCCGACAGTATGGTTTAAAATGTTTATTTGAATCTAACCATTACCGGCTTCCGATTTATTACAAACCCATATTCAGATGGCTCTTGCTGATTTCCCAGCTGTCCTTATGGGACGTAGCTTTGTACTAACTACTGATTTTGTGATCTAAGATAAACAACGTTTGTTCTTCAAAATTCGGTAAACTTATTTTTTCCTACCTTCAGAGAAACATTCTTGAAACGATTTTACGGTAATAAAATATGAGATGTGACGTTGAAAACCATTTCAAGAATGTTCCTGTGAAGATAAAAATACTCATGTGAGTTTATCTAATCTTGAACGAAGAACTTTTTCGAAATTCATTCACTGTCTGCGTATTCGTAGACATCAGTTGTATTAGGTATGGGTCTGCTACCCATCAGGGTGTCGGAGGGGAACCTGAACGCGGATTTCCCACTTATCGCGAGCAATTGTCTTAACTATTTCGGTTATCCGTCCACGCTCCTGGAACTGAGCCAAGCTTCTATATACCACACTTTCTACGTCCTTACAGTGTCTGTCCTTTCACACGTGCATGTAAGTAAGTATTGCAACCCTGGGCGGTCGTGCGACGATAACAACACTGGTCTCTATTCTCCTAGTTGCTGGAGTCCAAGTAATGTTCCAAGCATTGCGTGATGAATTTAAGGGGCTACGACATGAGGATGTGGTCAATACGACGTATGGAAGAGTTGGTTGGTCCGAAGGGCGTTCAAGGGCAGCCGAAGTGGTTAAGGCGACTGCTGGCGATGAGCAGGAGACCTCGATTCGAATCCCGATCCGGCACAAATTTTCGTATGTCTCTAGCTGGGTAGTAGATCTAGACCTAACAGAGCTGGTGTCAGGGAATTCTCACTCAGCGGATTAATTTCGAGGTGTTTCATACAGCTGTTTCGCTAACAATGTCTGTTTTTTCAGACATGCATGTAGGGAAAACTTTTAGTTTATCTTGTTGTTGGAGCACAAAACCAGTAACGAGTACAAAACGAGAACCCAGCAGGACAGTATGGAAATCTGCAGAAGCCGCCTGAAGATGGATTTGTAATAAATCCCATACCGGTAATTGTTTTATGTAAATAATCCTTTTCAAACCATACTTGTGGTTGTTTGCTGTTTTAATTATAAATCATATAACTGTGCAACAGCCACGCTTCTCAATATGACTATGTTCGCCAGGACAGCGTTAAACAAAGATATTTGACAATAAATATTAGCAGCAATTTACAATAGTTCATTAAAATAAATTACACATTACTTAAATTAAGCGTGAAGACGATGTGTGGCAATGATTAAATGTTCATTTCAACAGTGGTATAGTCCTGAATCCAGTGAACGAGGCCTAACATAACTAGCAGAATGTCCAGTTGGGCTCTTCTTGGCAGCGACTGGAGGCACGGTCCTGAATCTGATACGCCGTCGCTGATACTAACTGATGAGTGGAATTGTTTGCCTTTCTTGTCGTTTCATGCCCCCTTACGAGGGCGGGCTGGCAGATGTAGCCGCTATTCAGCCTTCAGTTTTGAAACATATTAGTTATATTAAAACATAGAAAGGTGAACAAAACGTGAGTATTGAATATTTCTGGGTGATGATGATGCGGTGGAGTTGGATTTTCATGGAGAGCCGCTAAGACGTGACGAGTTGCAGGCGGTAATGCTGGCGTGGCATCTGCTTGATGACCAGCTCCAGTCAAGGGGTAGATGGAAAAGATCGCGGTAGTATGGTAAAAAGAGAAACAAAAGATGAGGGCACAGAGTTAGCACTGAAGATACGGAGAAGGAGAAAAAAGCTGTTGGTGTGGCTGTGAGAGGGATGGTGGCGGAAGAGAAGAGGGTGTTTTAGGGTTGGAGGGGCTGCTCAAGGTTGGGTGGTAATGTATTAGAAGAGAGTGTCTACTCGTGGAATGGGGAAGTGGGAATGGTTTTAGAAACACGTGTAATGGCATTTAAATGAAATATGGAATGGGCCGCCAGGGTGACCTGATAGAGGATGTATGAACACCTGAATGGGTGAATGTTTTTGAGGACAGTGGTAATGAAGCGGATGATGTCTTCAGTGGTAAGAGTAGGACATAGGGAGTTGTTTCGGTGAAGTGGTCTGTCGATAGGGCAGAATGGGATGGCCATTTCAGTATTGGTGGGAGGGGGTTTAGCAGTACTCTTATAGGCAGAGTTGGAATGGGATTGGCTGCAAATGTCGCAGGTGGGTAGGGACCGAAGTTTGGAACAGCGTTGGTTCAGGTGGCTGGCTTTGAAGTGGTAGTAGAAAGGACAGTTTTTGCAGTCAAGAATTAATCACTGTAGATGATACAGTAGGCTTGGGCTCATTGTAGTAGGAAGGACAGTTTTTGCAGTCAAGAATTAATCACTGTAGATGATACATTTGTGGCAACAGTATGCTTGGGCTCAGCTTTGTGTTTAAGGAAATAGTTGAAGGCCCATTCTGAAGAAGGTGATCTATGGTTGAGAGATCTTGAGAAAAGACGTGAATGAGGAATGCAGGATCGGAATGTTGGTGAATTCGAGGGGTGTTTCAGATTTAAAAGTCAGTATTGGAATTTAGCTCTCACCAAACTTCCCCCACTGTGATCTCAGAGTTCACCCCTTGATCCCAGCAGAAAGAGTCGATATCTGTGGACTGTGGAGGGGGGGGGGGATGATGGGTTTATCGGTGTCGTGGTGGACTGAGTGGGAGCAGGGAGGCATGTAGATCATAGCTGTTGGAAGGTATTTGTTGCAGAATGAGGGTTTGGAGATCAGGATCAGATGATTTGATGATTACAGAGTCTTTGTGGGGTATGAGTTGCGATATGTTGAGGTTTGGAAGGTGCTTTTTTATTTCGAGGGAAAGTGTTTTAGGACTGATGAATCTGGTGTTGGGATGTGATGAGATGAAGGAATGTATTGGAGGAGATTTGAAGGGGAGGGGGGAGGAAGAGAACTCCATAGGTTTTGGTGTGTGGGGATAGTGGCGGATTGGGCAGGGAAGTTGGTTGTCAGAAATAAGTGTGGGATCTGTGTTCTAAATGGGTTGCAAGGATCGTTTGAGGATGAGGTGACAGAGAAAATTGACGGTGGTCGTGGGTTGAGGTTTCGCACGACTTTTCTTATACTTTTTACCTGGAGTGGGGGGTGGGGGTGGGGGGTGGAGATGGGGGATGGACTGCAACTATGCAGATATGACTGATGCGGTCACAGCTGTAGCATATGTTGTTGGTATGGGTCGGGTTGTTGCTGGAGTAGGTGAGGTTGGTGCTTCTACTTCTGTACCCAAAAGTAGTGATGATAGTCGTGGCATTTGAGCAGCAGTAGGGGCTGATGGCGCTACTACTTGGTACAGTACTGACAACGGTGGCGGGGATGGCGGTGGTGGCTGCAGCGGCGATGGAAACGGATGTGCAGTGCATGCTGGAATGATGACACACGCAGACGAAGAGTAAATTGAGTCTGAGGCTGCAGTGTGTGAGAGTGGGAAGATGGATGAAGGCACCGGAGTAGTGGGGAAGGAGGGAAGAGCAGGAGGGAACAGTGAAGGAGTAAGTGGAGGTGGCAGTGCAATACAAGATGATTGTGGACGTCGTAGCTCTAGTTTGATAGATGGTTGTATGAGGGTAGCGCAGGTGATGGCAAGCAGGCGATGATGGAGAAAAGACTGGCAGCGATGACGTGGACTGGTGACGACTGTCGATGTCGACGGCGAGGGCGAGGTCTGGTGGCGAATGTGGCGACTGGTAGCGAGGACTGACAGCAAAGACAAGGGCTGAGGGTGGAGGTGATGACGTTGAGAATGATGGGTAGCAAGGACTGCTAGTAAGGGTGACGACACAGAGGGCGACGGCTGGAAACTTTTCCCTATTGATATTCCGACTTTAAGAGCAGCCCAGACAGTTCTTATTCCCAAGGGGAAGAGGGGTTCTAACCCTTGTATGGACGAGTGGAGCCGTGTGTCCGCTTATATCTGCGTTTGGTGAATGGATGCCAACTTCGGAAATGTTTCACTGACGTATAGAGGAAACATAATACTGTAAGTAAATGAAACCCTTACAGCAGCCCTTATGATTTTATTTATTCTGTAGCTACCAGTTTCGGCGATTCAATGCACCGTCTTCAGGCATTCGTTGATGCTGAAGAGGTTATCACGATCCATGTACACGCTGCATCAGTGGCCAACATAACAGATTTACGCAGACTATCTGTAACTATGACGTCAGCACTCCAATCATCAACCATCAACTGCCTTCAGCATCAACTAAGGCCTGAAGATGGCGCATCGAAGGGCCGAAACTGGTAGCTGCACAATAAATAAGATCACAGGACGGCTGTAGGTACTTCATTTTCTTACAGTATTGAACGGCCGTGGTCCCCAAGACCTCCAGTCAAAAGGATGGACATACAAAAACATAATATAACGTACTGTTTGTGCATCCTATGGCGTCTCGCCATAACTAGGTTGCGCCTCTTGAGGTTGACCCCCTCATGTGGCGCCCTCGCTGTGTATGGCTGCGAACAGCACAGAGTTTGCTATTTGGGAGGATCAGAGTTAGAATCGCTATCTAGCTGCTTAGATTTAGGTTCTCAATGATTTCCTTGAACCGGTTAAAGAAAATGCTGGGATGTTTCCTTTAGAATGGATACGTGCGTTTTCTTTGCCGATCCTACCGCAATCCAGAATTGTGCTTCGTCTCTTAACGGCCTCGTCTGCAGGGAACACAAATTTTGGCAAGTATCGTCTGGCGAAAGAAAGCCCCAAATGATTTGAAAACACCAAGCCCAGTTTGCCCAGTTTTAAAAGGACAGACATAACACTTTAAAAATGCTATAAACTTTCACCGGCTGAAGTTCTCTTTTTGTTTACTGTATCCCGCAACGTGCATTAATACAACAAAAAATAAAATTTAGTGCTGACCGATGTCATAGCTTGCCAGGCCGAAAACCTTTCACCTTCTACATCTACATCTACATCTACATCTACATCTACATTTATACTCCGCAAGCCACCCAACGGTGTGTGGCGGAGGGCACTTTACGTGCCACTGTCATTACCTCCCTTTCCTGTTCCAGTCGCGTATGGTTCGCGGGAAAAACGACTGTCTGAAAGCCTCCGTACGCGCTCTAATCTCTCTAATTTTACATTCGTGATCTCCTCGGGAGGTATAAGTAGGGGGAAGCAATATATTCGATACCTCATCCAGAAACGCACCCTCTCGAAACCTGGCAAGCAAGCTACACCGCGATGCAGAGCGCCTCTCTTGCAGAGTCTGCCACTTAAGTTTGTTAAACATCTCCGTAACGCTATCACGGTTACCAAATAACCCTGTGACGAAACGCGCCGCTCTTCTTTGGATCTTCTCTATCTCCTCCGTCAACCCGATCTGGTACGGATCCCACACTGATGAGCAATACTCAAGTATAGGTCGAACGAGTGTTTTGTAAGCCACCTCCTTTGTTGATGGACTACATTTTCTAAGGACTCTCCCAATGAATCTCAACCTGGTACCCACCTTACCAACAATTAATTTTATATGATCATTCCACTTCAAATCGTTCCGCACGCATACTCCCAGATATTTTACAGATGTAACTGCTACCAGTGTTTGTTCCGCTATCATATAATCACACAATAAAGGATCCTTCTTTCTATGTATTCGCAATACTTTTCATTTGTCTATGTTAAGGGTCAGTTGCCACTCCCTGCACCAAGTGCCTATCCGCTGCAGATCTTCCTGCATTTCGCTACAATTTTCTAATGCTGCAACTTCTCTGTATATTACAGCATCATCCGCGAAAAGCCGCATGGAACTTCCGACACTATCTACTAGGTCATTTATATATATTGTGAAAAGCAATGGTCCCATAACACTCCCCTGTGGCACGCCAGAGGTTACTTTAACGTCTGCAGACGTCTCTCCATTGATAACAACATGCTGTGTTCTGTTTGCTAAAAACTCTTCAATCCAGCCACACAACTGGTCTGATATTCCGTAGGCTCTTACTTTGTTTATCAGGCGACAGTGCGGAACTGTATCGAACGCCTTCCGGAAGTCAAGAAAAATAGCATCTACCTGGGAGCCTGTATCTAATATTTTCTGGGTCTCATGAACAAATAAAGCGAGTTGGGTCTCACATGATCGCTGTTTCCGGACTCCATGTTGATCCCTACATAGTAGATTCTGGGTTTCCAAAAACGACATGATACTCGAGCAAAAAACATGTTCTAAAATTCTACAACAGATCGACGTCAGAGATATAGGTCTATAGTTTTGCGCATCTGCTCGACGACCCTTCTTGAAGACTGGGACTACCTGTGCTCTTTTCCAATCATTTGGAACCTTCCGTTCCTCTAGAGACTTGCGGTACACGGCTGTTCGAAGGGGGGCAAGTTCTTTCGCGTACTCTGTGTAGAATCGAATTGGTATCCCGTCAGGTCCAGTGGACTTTCCTCTGTTGAGTGATTCCAGTTGCTTTTCTATTCCTTGGACACTTATTTCGTTGTCAGCCATTTTTTAGTTTGTGCGAGGATTTAGAGAAGGAACTGCAGTGCGGTCCTCCTCTGTGAAACAGCTTTGGAAAAAGGTGTTTAGTATTTCAGCTTTACGCGTGTCATCCTCTGTTTCAATGCCTTCATCATCCCGGAGTGTCTGGATATGCTGTTTCGAGCCACTTACTAATTTAACGTAAGACCAGAACTTCCTAGGATTTTCTGTCAAGTCGGTACATAGAATTTTACTTTCGAATTCACTGAACGCTTCACGCATAGCCCTCCTTACGCTAACTTTGACATCGTTTAGCTTCTGTTTGTCTGAGAGGTTTTGGCTGCGTTTAAACTTGCAGTGAAGCTCTCTTTGCTTTCGCAGTAGTTTCCTAACTCTGTTGTTGTACCACGGTGGGTTTTTCCCGTGCCTCACAGTTTTACTCGGCACGTACCTGTCTAAAACGCATTTTACGATTGCCTTGAACTTTTTCCATAAACACTCAACATTGTCAGTGTCGGAACAGAAATTTTCGTTTTGATCTGTTAGGTAGTCTGAAATCTGCCTTCTATTACTCTTGCTAAACAGATAAACCTTCCTCCCTTTTTTTATATGCCTATTAACTTCCATATTCAGGGATGCTGCAACGGCCTTATGATCGCTGATTCCCTGTTCTGCACATACAGAGTCGAAAAGTTCGAGTCTGTTTGTTATCAGTAGGTCCAAGATGTTATCTCCACGAGTCGGTTCTCTGTTTAATTGCTCGAGGTAATTTTCGGATAGTGCACTCAGTATAATGTCACTCGATGCTCTGTCCCTACCACCCATCCTAAACATCTGAGTGTCCCATTCTATATCTGGTAAATTAAAATCTCCACCTAAGACTATAACATGCTGAGAAAATTTATGTGAAATGTATTCCAAATTTTCTCTCAGTTGTTCTGCCACTAATGCTGCTGAGTCGGGAGGTCGGTGAAAGGAGCCAATTATTAACCTAGCTCGGTTGTTGAGTGTAAACTCCACCCATAATAATTCACAGGAACTATCCACTTCTACTTCACTACAGGATAAACTACTACTAACAGCGACGAACACTCCACCACCGATTGCATGCAATCTATCCTTTCTAAACACCGTCTGTGCTTTTGTAAAAATTTCAGCAGAATTTATCTCTGGCTTCAGCCAACTTTCTGTACCTATAACAATTTCAGCTTCGGTGCTTTCTATCGGCGCTTGAAGTTCCGGTACTTTACCAACGCAGCTTCGACAGTTTACAATTACAATACCGATTGCTGCTTGGTCCCCACATGTCGTGACTTTGCCCCGCACCCTTTGAGGCTGTTGCCCTTTCTGTACTTGCCCAAGGCCATCTAACCTAAAAAACCGTCCAGCCCACGCCACACAACCCCTGCTACCCGTGTAGCCCCTTGTTGCGTGTAGTGGATTCCTGACCTATCCAGCGGAACCCGAAACCCCACCACCCTATGGCGCAAGTCGAGGAATCTGCAGCCCACACGGTCGCAGAACCGTCTCAGCCTCTGATTCAGACCCTCCACTACCTTGTGTAAGTGTATTACCTGAATCTGCTCCAGCCCAAATTACATAAATTCGAAGAACGGCATCATAGAAGCTGTTGAATATCGTGGCCATCTTCAAGCCACGCTTTAACGCTACATTACGTGTAACTTTTTGTGACCTGAAATACTTAAGAGGGTGGGGGGTTCCAAATGTAAGTTATACATGTCGTCCCACATTAAAACCATAACCCAAGGAGAGTGGCGCATTGTCAGAAGAGAGTACACGTTCTGGATTTCCTACAGACGCAGTTCTGCTGCGGTACGATAACGCTTCACACTGTGGGAGTGAAATGCCGCAGCGACTGGAACTTTTTTCCAAACTTGAAGTCGCAGGAAAGTACGATTCTCGTGGGCAAAACGTCGAAGTTACACACAGATTCGCCGTGAAATTCTGGCAGTGTGTGATCCCTATACAGTGTCACTTCCATCCGTAGAGAAATGGTGCCAACAGTTTCACTAAGGCCGCACAGACTTGGGTGATGCTATTCGGGAAGGAAGGCTGTCGATATCGATCACAGACAACGATATCTAGGCACTCGAAGAATTGATTCGCAGCAATCGCAGATTCACACGCGGTTCTCGAATGGCCCTGTGAGGAAGGAGCAAATGTCTGTCATTGAGGGACTCAGAGGTTTGTAGAACCCCCCGATCGTTGTACATAGGAACTTGGTGACTATGTTGAAAAATAGTGTCATTTATCTGTGTCGGTTTGAAGTTAGTGCAGTATTCGATAAAAGTTACTTCGCCTACTACAATAATGTGTAACTTACTTTTGAAGTCCCCACCTAATTGTGTTTCATTATCGTACACATTTTATCAGTCATCATGAGCAAGAAACGACATTCAATTACAGCGTTAAGCGTAATGTCCGGCCAAAGTCGTGCCATTCTTTGCAGAAATGATTGGCTGCATTATTCAACTCATTAATCGACGTAACAATAATACTGAGCTTCAATACTGTGTCCCTTACGAGGTTCTAGTGGTGGACATACGATAATTGCCACTTGTTAATTTTTAAGTATCATACGTATTTTATGAACTAGAGTAGATGAATGCTTGGCTGTGATGAAAGCATTGATCTCGCGGCCGTTAAAGTCGACTTTTGAAGCGGGGAATATTACTTATTCTACAAGTACCTCTTTATTTATTTTTACGAAACAGAGGGAGCTCTTTTCCAGTCTTTCAGCCAATGAAAAATATCCGAAAGTACTGACGGAAGAACCCAAGTCCATGGTTTAGCAGCCATCATAGCGCTACCTGCGACAAACTACCGGTGAAGTTTCATATAAAAGAAAAGAAGTGATAGGTTCATTGGCTCAAATTTATGTTGTCTAGGAGATGATAAAATATTCGGTACCAGTTGTCGAGTTATTTTACGCTTTTTCGTGCCAATGCAGCTAGTTGGCCAAAAAGAAAATCAATGTTAAAAGAAGTATTTTATTTCTATCATGATTGCGCTTCTGTACTGCTCCCAGTGGAAAGACCAGGAGCAGCAAGTGCCTACTTTCCTCCAAACCCACGCTACTTGCGCTGTTGAAGCTACAGAAATTGTTTTCCTATGAAATACAATAAACATACAATTTTTACACATTCTGGCTTTCTAAGATTTATCATAAATGCTAAATCTAAAATTCTGAAACTTCCTCTTTGAATGTAATGAATAACTGTACTGGTAAACTTCTAGGTTATTTGATGCAGAAACAGCTGAGTAAAACTGAACGTACTCAGACAGTTTTCTCTTTACTCATTCTGATCAATTCTAAGCTGACACACAATATTTTAGCGCAACGCAATCTGACTATTAATAATCCCTACAAAAAGAACAGCCCTGACTAACAATAACCTATACCCTTCATGAATCACTTACCTCACAAAAATCTTTGTTACTCAAACTACTGCAATACAGCCAGCGAAAATACTGCCAGCTAAATAAAAGATTCTAACTCTTGAAGGCACTAACTACTGATAGGCATATAGTTAGCAAATGAAAGATTTTGATAGAGAACGAACAATGTATTTACTTTAATAATGTTCAAAAGTCATATTCTTGACATCTATCTTGACAAATTTCCTTTTTCTGACGCACACAAGTCCAGATCGTCCGCTCATATTAACATCTCACAAAACTCTGGCGTCTCTCTCCCCACATCCACCCACTACTGTCGGCTACGGGTGTTCACATCCAACTGCCCAACAAAACACTAACGAATAATCCAACAATGAGTCCAACCAGCCACAGACTGCACACAGCGCAGTCAGAGATTTTAATACTGAGCGCTGCGTGGCGTCACCAACATAAAAACCTAAACAGCCTACTTACAACTTATTTTAGAAATACAGTTATTCTTTTCTATCCAATTTCAATAATAGTTTGCGTGTGGGAAGTATGGCGTTCACAATGACTAAGAAATCAGAACTTCCAATGGAGACAACTGGCGTGCACTACCAATATCTTTGATGCCTTCAGAATATCTAGGGGTGCTGTAAGATGTTGTAACACGATGGTTACTCAGACACGAAGGCGGTCAATAACCCAAACGCTCAGCCAATGTTGTCATTCGAGAGAGGTATTATGGTTATTGCAGCTTACTAGAATGGTACTGACAGGTGGCTGAATTGTTGTGGCTAAAATACGACAACGAAGCCAGTTAGAATGACAGTACCGCTACGTTCTGCAGCGCAATAACATCCATTTCTGCAATGTAATGCTCACACACCGTACAAACAGAGCTATTCAGACGTCAGAAGACAATAAGAGCGAACGTCGGATATCATTTTTTCGGGAGGAAAGAGACACGGGCAGGACTGCGAGTAATTTCGCAGTAGATCGAGAGCGATCGGCATTACATCAGGCCTATTATCTAGCGGGCAGGATGTGCAATTGTGATGCAAATGCGGCCGCTCGGCGTGGCAGGGCTCGGATCGGCGTGGCTGGGCTCGCCTCCGCCACGGTCCTCTTCGCAGGAGATTAATCCGGCCTTTGTGGCTGGCGGGCGCTCAGTGCACGCGGCGCCTGCGCTGCACTACACGCACACCACGGTACACGGGCCGGCCCGGGTTCTGCGTCAGGCGCGTAAATCACGGATCGCCAGACACGCGCAGCCGCTGGCCGCCGCAGTGTCTGCCTCTGGCCCGCACAACTCGCAGGCGCTTGTAAGTCAACCCGGGATGTGTGTACTCCGACACGGCTGTTATCCCTCCCGAGTTGCCTTTCCTGTTCGTCATGACAGCGTCACTTGCAGCTAGGCCGGCCGGGGTGGCCGAGCGGTTCTAGGCGCTACAGTCTGGAACCGCGCGACCGCTACGGTTGCAGGTTCGAATCCTGCCTCGGGTATGGATGTGTGTGATGTCCTTAGGTTAGTTACGTTTAAGTAGTTCTAAGTTTTAGGGGACTCATGACTTCAGAAGTTAAGTCCCATAGTGCTCAAAGCCATTTTTGAACTTGCAGCTAGTATCGCCAGATGGTCCGTTTTTTGCGGGATATCTCCATTTTTAGGGTTGAAATTTTGGTCTTATGCGCTAGGTGAATCAAAACAAAATGTCCACGCACTCTGTGACCAAAATGGTACTGAAACAGGGAATGACAGACTAAAGGCCGATATACTAAATGTCTTTTTCCAAAGCTGTTTCACAGAGGAAGACTGCACTTTCGTTCCTTCTCTAGATTGTCGCACAGATGACAAAATGGTATATATCGAAATAGATGACAGAGGGATAGAAAAACAATTAAAATCGCTCAAAAGAGGAAAGGCTGCTGGACCTGATGGGATACCAGTTCGATTTTACACAGAGTACACGAAGGAACTTGCCCCCCTTCTTGCAGAGGTGTACCGTTGGTCTCTAGAAGAGCGTAGCGTTCCAAAAGATTGGCTGGCTCAAATGGCTCTGAGCACTATGGGACTTAACTTCTGAGGTCATCAGTCCCCTAGAACTTAGAACTACTTAAACCTAACGAACCTAAGGACATCACACACATCCATGCCCGAGGCAGGATTCCAACCTGCGACTAGAACCGCTCGGCTACAACGGCCGGCCAAAAGATTGGAAAAGGACACAGGTCATCCCCGTTTCAAAGAAGGGACGTCGAACAGATGTGCGGAACTGTAGACCTATATCTCTAACGTCGATCAGTTGTAGAATTTTGGAACACATATTATGTTCGAGTATAATGACTTTTCTGAAGACTAGAAATCTAATCTGCAGGAATCAGCATGGGTTTTGAAAAAGACGATCATATGAAATCCAGCGTGCGCTATTCGTCCACGAGACTCAGAGGGTCATAGACAAGGGTTCCCAGGTAGATGCCGTGTTTCTTGACGTCCGCAAGGCGTTTGATACTGTTCCTCGCAGTCGTTTAATGAACAAAGTAAGAGCTTATGGACTATCAGACCAATTGTGTGATTGGATTGAGGAGTTCCTGGATAACAGAACGGAGCATGTCATTCTCAATGGAGAGAAGTCTTCCGAAGTGAGAGTGATTTCAGGTGTGCCGCAGGGGAGTGTCGTAGGACCGTTGCTATTCACAATATATATAAATGACCTTGTCGATAACATCGGAAGTTCACTGAGGCTTTTTGCGGATGATGCTGTAGTATATTGAGAGGTTGCGACAATGGAAAATTGTACTGAAATGCAGGAGGATCTGCAGCGAACTGGCGCATGGTGCACGGAATGGCAATTGAATCTCAATGTAGACAAGTGTAATGTGCTGCGAATACATAGAAAGAAAGATCGTTTATCATTTAGCTACAATATAGCAGGTCAGCAATTGGAAGCAGTTAATTCCATAAATTATCTGGGAGTAGGCATTAGGAGTGATCTAAAATGGAATAACCATATAAAATTAATCATCGATAAAGCAGATGCCAGACTGAGATTCATTGGAAGAATCCTAAGGAAATGCAGTCCGAAAACAAAGGAAGTAGGTTACAGTACACTTCTTCGCCCACTGCTTGAATACTGCTCACCGGTGTGGGATCCGTACCAGATAGGGTTGATAGAAGAGATAGAGAAGATCCAACAGAGAGCAGAGCGCTTCGTTACAGGATCATTTAGTAATCGCGAAAGCGTTACGGAGATAATAGATAGACTCCAGTGGAAGACTCTGCAAGAGAGACGCTCAGTAACTCGGTACGGGCTTTTGTTGAAGTTTCCAGAACATACCTTCACCGAGGAGTGAAGCAGTATATTTCTCCCTCCTACGTACATCTCGCGAGAAGACCATGAGGATAAAATCAGAGAGATTAGAGCCCACACAGAGGCATACCGACAATCTTTCTTTCCACGAACAATACAAGACTGAAATAGAAGGGAGAACCAATAGAGGTACTCAAGGTACCCTCCGCCACACACCGTCAGGTGGCATGTGGAGTGTAGATGTAAATGTAGATTGTCGTGTCTGTTCTCGCGTGTGCCTTATGTGTGACGCCTTATATCCCGACATTTCGGCACTCGTAACTGAAATAAAATGCGTATTCACTTAGAAAATGGTCGAGTTTGTATTTGAAAGTTCTGAAATGAATCTCTGAAAGCGTCGACAGAAGTAACCACGAAATTTAGAATATGGCGTCCCAGGGGATTGCTACCAGCTGGAAAACTAAAGGGACACCTTAGCATAAACCCGAAATGTACGTTTCGGAAACACTCAGCTTCCATTGTTGCATTACTACAACGTCCTTGTCACGTCCTTTAATAGGTCGTTAACTTTTACTGATATGTGTCGGAAATTTTTTATTACTGGCCTAAAGTTAGTATATTTGACGAACATTTTAGTACTCCTGACTACAGTTATACCAGTTTGCTAACTTTGTTGATAACGCATTCCGTAACACAATTAATTTTTCAGCACTCCGTAATTATTTCCCATTGAAATCTGCCTCAAATGTGCCTACAACTTTCCTCTGTAACGGTGCAAAAGCGTTTCGCCCTGCGACGTCACTGTTGGGCTAGATGACGCCTCAACTGTAAGCTGTCGATACATGTGAAAGAAAGGCCACAGCTTAGAGGTGCAAAAGAACCGTAAGGTCACATTGGCACAAAACGTCACGACAATTCAGCCCAACTCCACCGTGAACTTGTCACATAATGGGAAGGTCGTTGTACCCCATCTTACCCACGCTTAACCCCTTTTTTTAAACTCTTCCACGATGAGATTAGTACCGCTTCCCCCAGCGTTTAATTCACGCGTTTTTCTTATGTGTGACGGAGGAAAACGATTCAGACTCACTGCTGATACCCCACAGACGCTTCAACCTTTCCCTTAGGACATAGTGGACTAGCAACAATACTGAATCTGATATCACTCCTTTGGAGTGCCATGCGAGCACAGTTTTTGCTCTGAACGCGATCCGAAGCAGCGAAGGGTGCTTATGCATTTTCAGGCTTCCTATTTTGCGCCGTCCTGTGGTGTGATCATGAAGGAATGAGACATTAACGCATGCATGAGTAAAATGGCAAAGCGCCCCTCTGCGAACGGAGAGGTGTCGAGTGGTTGCCTATCTGGAGGCACCTGGGACTCTCGTCACATTTTTTTATCCGTATAGGTGTCCGCCTACTTGGCTGGGTGGTAAAGTGCTCGTCTCTCATGCAAGTGGGCCCGGGTTAGATTCCCGGCCGGGTTGGAGATTTTTTTCTCTCGTGGACTGGGTGTTGTGTTGTCCTCCTCATCATTTCATCCTCATCACCGGGCTGCAAGTCGCCCAGTGTGGCGTCGAATGAAATAAGGCTTGCACTTGGAGGTCGAACTTCCCCGAATAGGGGCCTCCCGGCCAATGATGCCACACGCTCATTTCCATTTTTTCTGTACAGGTACAATTTGAAGTGCTCACTAAATGTGGGTGGGTGACACTGAGGGTGTTTCCGAACTGGAGGGTCTCAGAGGGACCCTTTCTCGTTTCATTTAAGCATGTATCGAAGCGGTACCCGTCAATGATCACGCCACAGGAGGGCGTAAAATCAGGAGAGCTGGAAAGGCATAATCATCATTTACCGTTCCGGATCACATTCAGATTCCACGCTATACACCAGAGAAAAAATTGCCGTTGTACTGTAATCCAAAGGGATGCTGCACTCCAAAGAGATGCTACTATGTTTGCTGGCCCACGACGTCTTTAGAGAATGGTTGTAACGTCTAAAGGGAACTGGTGGTTTCATTGACGCCCTCTGTGCAACCCACTGACACGTTTTCATTGGGATTCCGAGCGGCGGTGTGTCTGAAACGTTTTCCTTGGGTACAAATAAGAATACCGCGGATTTCAACGATCGGTGATGCAATCCAAATATACCTTGCGGACGCATCAAAAGAAGGGGTGAAATATGGGTAACAGGCGTGAAACGGGAAATAATTTCAAGATTTCTGAAAAGCTATCCTTCAATTCCGTTGTGCAGTGTATATTCTAAGCAAGCATAGGGTTATTCGTAATTATGTCCGGGGTCTCAGAAGACAACTGGACGAAAGCTATGAGGCATAGAGAAAAATGACACATATCAGTGAATATAGCATCTGTCCAAGTTTCAAATCGTTATGTGCGCCGTGGCTTAGCTGCACTAGGGAGCTGGTGTAACTGAACATGTAGACATACCACCCACTCTGTACTATCGCATCGAATTAGTCTTGTCTGCAGATAAGCAATCCAATCAAGAGATTTCCAAACTGGGCTGCTGTCGCGTCTTCCCAGGCAATTGGTGTTGGCGGGATTGCAGTTTCCCACTTCACAAATGGTGCCCACGCCGAGCACTCGTAATTTGAGTTGGAAATGTGGAGAGATGCTCTGTCCACTGACGTCTGTCTGTTTTCTGTGCGTCTTGTAGTTCTTACGTAGCAGTACTGTGAGACCCAGGAGGTACTTGTGGATAACCCTCTACTTATGTAATGATGAAAATACTACCAAATATCCCATTTAATACCGCTAAACGATTCTGTAAATGAGGACACTGCCACCGAGTGAAATGATAGCTATCGCGTGTGTGTCCAAACGTTCGTACCGTGTTATCAACGAATAATGACATGCACTCATTATTCCAGGTAACAATTTTCTATTACTTGAACGATCAGTGGTAATATTCGTGCACCAACGATGTATTTCTCTTCCTAATGAAGTGCGATCACAGTATGAACCAGTGACCACAGAAAGGAAAGGATTCTGGATGACAACACTACTCGCATGTTGATATTCAACATTGGAATAACGAGTGATTTGCTGAATGGGCGTCCGCGGAAATTTATGCTTTTTCGGTACCTAAATCTACGTTTACGTGATTACAATTCACAGTTAAATGCCTGACAGAGAACCACTTTCAATGTGTTTCTCTACCATTTCGCCGTCTAACAGCGCTCGAAAAAAACGAACGCTTGAATATTCTGGTACGAGCTCTTAGTTAGTTTATTATAACGATCATTTTTCCGTATGTAGAGGGCGTCAACAAAATATTTTCACTCTATGACGCGAAACTTGGTGATTGAAAATTCATCAGAAGATCCTGTAGCAACGAAAAACGTTTTTGTTTTGGTGATTGCCACCCCAATTCTCGTATTATATCTGTGGTACTCACCTCCCTATTTCGCGATAATACGAAAATGAGTTCGTCAGTTACGAGAGATGTCATTCCACAAGAATGATATTTTATTGGGGACTCAGAACGTATTACGAGGGTCACTCCAAAAGAAATGCACACTACTTTTTTATATCCATCTTTTATTCTACATGTTTGAAAGTTTTACAATGTGTAGATACATGCTTTAGGAACAATATTTTCATTTCTCCACATACTTTACATCCCTCTCAACTGCCTTACGCCATCTTGGAACTAGCGCCTGTATATCCACACGATAAAATTCTGGACCAACCTGTTGGAGCCACTTTTTGGCAGCGTGCACAATGGAGTCATCGTCTTCAAACCTTGTTCCACCAAGAGAGTCTTTCAGTTTCCCAAAGAGATGATAGTCACATGGAGCCAGGTCAGGACTATAAGGCGGGTGTTTCAGTGTTGTCCATCCGAGTTTTGTAATCGCTTCCATGGTTTTTTTGACTGACATGTGGCCGTGAATTGTTGTGCAACAGCAAAACATCCTGCTTTTGCAGATGTGGTCGAACACGACTCAGTCGAGCTTTAAGTTTCACTGTGATGCCTTTGTCAGCAGTCACCGGTTCGTTAACTCTCTGCACATTGTCTGGAGTGTGTGCAGTACGAGGCCTGCCGCTGCGAGGACAATCCTCAATATTGCCGTGCCCGCTTTCATCACGTAACCTGTTTGCCCACCGACTAACTGTACTGCGATCGACAGCAGCATCTCCATACACCTTTTTCAACCTCTTGTGGATGTTTCCCACTGTCTCGTTTTCACAGCACAGGAATTCTATGACAGCACGTTGCTTCTGACGAACGTCAAGTGTAGCAGCCAACTTGAAGACATGCTATGACAGCGCCAATCACGGGAAAAGGTTGAACTACGTTTGAAAACAAGCTGGAAGGATGTATCTACACACTGTAAAACTTTCATACATGCAGAATGAAAACTGTTTTTTACAAAAATAGTGTGCATTTGTTTTGGAATGGCCCTCGTATATCCCTGAAAGGTGATGCTTGTCCACTCACTTCTAGAAGGGTATGGGAATTTTGTAATGAATAAAAACTCTGTAGTGCAGATGTCAGGAGGGGATAGGTGCCTGTCTTGCCCCCCCCCCCCCCCCCCTCCGCCATCATTCCCGCCTCTCTTGCGGACGCCTATGATCTGCTGCGCTGTAGTCCATTCTTGCAATCCGAGTTAGCGTCGAACCTTGGATCTACTTGTTCTTGATCATTGTGGCAGCAGTTTCATCTCTAAAGAGATGATTTCAAATGGTAGCTGGTGAAGGTTTCAGAGTTGTCATGATCAGTACCTTACGTATCCGTGCGTCTAGCACGGCTGATATGCTCGCGATAAAATGCCACGACTTGTATCGCCCATTGGTGTGCGATTGCAATTTTACATTGTCTTGAGCAAACTTTGATGTTACACAAAGTCGATATTTTGGGTTCGAATCCGGCCTCGGAATGGATTTCATTCTTGAAAATAATGCGTGACATCTTTTTGGTGTTGAGACTTTGTGCACAAATTTGTGCGTTCGTGGATGAAGCACCGGGTGGATCGTCGCAAATTTGTCGCTGGTTTGAAACTGAAAAATGGAAAATGTTTGATTACGTAAGAGATCTCGAGTAACAGAGTGTTTTTTCAGAGGATGCAACAGCGGCGTTACCAGTGTCATTACCATTAATGGGGAAAGACGGCGCAACTAGGCTGCAGAACGCTACGTGCAGCGTTTGAGGTCGATTGGCGTTGCGTCACCCCAACGAAGCCGCGCCTCTGCTGACGCGACCTCCTAAATAAACCAGATGAGTGGCTGCGGTTGCTCTTTGCAGTGTTTAACTAGATGCACTTGCCACAGCTTGCACACTTTTGGCTGAAAGGGGTCAAACGGGTGTACATCTCAGATGTAAAGCAAGCAAACGCGTTGTGGTCTGGACTTGGGAAACTGTCTTTCCCTCTCAAGATTACATATTCTTTGAGCAGATCAAGGGAGAAAGGATACCGCAGGCAAGCAATGCCTAGTCCAAAGTCACTCCCAGTAGTACTAAATTCGAGATTTTACTAAATGTACACAGATGATGTTACTTGCAAGATGCTTTGAAGTGTTTTATTGAGCATAATGGTACCTAAAGTGTAACATTACAGCTTTGTTAAACTTCTATTGTAGTTGTTTCCATAGTGATGGGAATTGTGAGGTCGGGTGTATTACGGACAATAAAGAATTTTATTAGTTGATCTCCGCACAGTCATTTTTATTGTTTCTTGTTAATCTGGTATAGATTTCTAAGCCTCACAACGTCATCTACAAGTACTTTAACTTTTTGATTGATGTCCTATGCCACCGCAAGTACACTCCTGGAAATTGAAATAAGAACCCCGTGAATTCATTGTCCCAGGAAGGGGAAACTTTATTGACACATTCCTGGGGTCAGATACATCACATGATCACACTGACAGAACCACAGGCACATAGACACAGGCAACAGAGCATGCACATGTCGGCACTAGTACAGTGTATATCCACCTTTCGCAGCAATGCAGGCTGCTATTCTTCCATGGAGACGATCGTAGAGATGCTGGATGTAGTCCTGTGGAACGGCTTGCCATGCCATTTCCACCTGGCGGACCAGCGTTCGTGCTGGACGTGCAGACCGCGTGAGACGACGCTTCATCCAGTCCCAAACATGCTCAATGGGGGACAGATCCGGAGATCTTGCTGGCCAGGGTAGTTGACTTACACCTTCTAGAGCACGTTGGGTGGCACGGGATACATGCGGACGTGCATTGTCCTGTTGGAATAGCAAGTTCCCTTGCCGGTCTAGGAATGGTAGAACGATGGGTTCGATGACGGTTTGGATGTACCGTGCACTATTCAGTGTCCCCTCGACGATCACCAGTGGTGTACGGCCAGTGTAGGAGATCGCTCCCCACACCATGATGCCGGGTGTTGGCCCTGTGTGCCTCGGTCGTATGCATTCCTGATTGTGGCGCTCACCTGCACGGCGCCAAACACGCATACGACCATCATTGGCACCAAGGCAGAAGCGACTCTCATCGCTGAAGACGACACGTCTCCATTCGTCCCTCCATTCACGCCTGTCGCGACACCACTGGAGGCGGGCTGCACGATGTTGGGGCGTGAGCGGAAGACGGCCTAACGGTGTGCGGGACCGTAGCCCAGCTTCATGGAGACGGTTGCGAATGGTCCTCGCCGATACCCCAGGAGCAACAGTGTCCCTAATTTGCTGGGAAGTGGCGGTGCGGTCCCCTACGGCACTGCGTAGAATCCTACGGTCTTGGCGTGCATCCGTGCGTCGCTGCGGTCCGGTCCCAGGTCGACGGGCACGTGCACCTTCCGCCGACTACTGGCGACAACATCGATGTACTGTGGAGACCTCACGCCCCACGTGTTGAGCAATTCGGCGGTACGTCCACCCGGCCTCCCGCATGCCCACTATACGCCCTCGCTCAAAGTCCGTCAACTGCACATACGGTTCACGTCCACGCTGTCGCGGCATGCTACCAGTGTTAAAGACTGCGATGGAGCTCCGTATGCCACGGCAAACTGGCTGACACTGACGGCGGCGGTGCACAAATGCTGCGCAGCTAGCGCCATTCGACGGCCAACACCGCGGTTCCTGGTGTGTCCGCTGTGCCGTGCGTGTGATCATTGCTTGTACAGCCCTCTCGCAGTGCCCGGAGCAAGTATGGTGGGTCTGACACACCGGTGTCAATGTGTTCTTTTTTCCATTTCCAGGAGTGTACATCCGATTAATGGAATCCAGCATTCTTTGGTGTAGTTAGGATACCACACCTGATCATGCTGGATTACATTCATCAGATATACTTGTGTCCGCATCTCGTGGTCTTGCGGTAGCGTTCTCGCTTCCCGCGCCCGGGTTCCCGGGTTCGATTCCCGGTGGGGTCAGGGATTTTCTCTGCCTCGTGATGACTGGGTGTTGTGTGCTGTCCTTAGGTTTAAGTAGTTCTAAGTTCTAGGGGACTGATGACCATAGCTGTTAAGTCCCATAGTGCTCAGAGCCATTTGAGGCAGATATACTTGTCATGTAATATAACATCGATCAATGAATTAAATTACTTGAAGATGAAGCCGTGAAGCTTAGAAACCTATAATAAATAAACAAAAACCAATATAAACAGCTGAGTGGAGACAAAGTAATAAGAGAATAGTCTTTATCCTCTATAACAGGTCTTGTAGTTCACTGCAAACGGGTTGTACAGGATGCTTCATGCACGACACAAGCGCAATAGGCAAGCTGCGATCACAGCACGGCGCTCTGGCCCACTCCTCTGACTGTAGCAGGTGGTGTATCAGTTTTATGCGCGAATACACAACACGAGTTGGGTATGGACTTGAGAATTCGGAGAAAATGGCTGTGCCATTCTGCCCTTCAGACTGGTATGTCGGCGGCATCTGCTGACAGAGCTGTGCACACACTCAAACTGAAATCTCAACGCCACTTTAAAAGGTCAAACAATTTGTCAAACTTCACTAGTTTCTCAAAGCATTTGGCAGTTTGCAGCATAATTTCACGCGTTTGTCAAAATAGACTGTGTTTAAAAGTTTGAGAGAAGTTCTGATTGATTGCCGATTTGACAAGATGAGGTTGGGGGGGGGGGGGGGGGAGTTGATTTGGTGGAAGAGACCAAACAGCGAGGTCATCGGTCTCTTCGGATTAGGGAAGGATGGGAAAGGAAGCCGTCAGTGCCCTTTGAAAGGAACCATCCCGACATCTACCTGAAGCGATTTAGGGAAGTCACGGAAAACCTAAATCAGGATGGTCGGATACGGGACTGAACCGCCGTCCTCCAGAATGCGAGTCCAGTGTGCTAACCACTGCGCTAACTTGCTAGGTCTGACAACACGGTGGACGTTGTTTGTAGTGATGGTCGTCGCGCATGTTCAGCGAAAAAGAGTTTCTTTACGATATGCCTGTATCGTGAATTGATCGAAGATAGCCGGCCGGAGTGGCCGAGCGGTTCTAGGGCTACAGTCTGGAATTGCGTGACCGCTACGGTCGCAGGTTCGAATCCTGCCTCGGGCATGGAAGTGTGTGGTGTCCTTAGGTTATTTAGGTTTAAGTAGTTCTAAGTTCTAGAGGACTGATGACCTCAGAAGTTAAGTCCCATAGTGCTCAGAGCCATTTTTGATCGATGATAAAAACAAAATAGTATTGGAAATTACCAAAGTGATAGAAGTGTCTTTACCAGTCATAAATTACGCAGAAAGAAGTTAAGAAGGTAATCAATATTCTGTCTAAACACATGTCCTATCATCCTCTCCCTTCTTCTTGTCAGCGTTTTCCCTGTGTTCTTTTCTTCGCTGATGATGTGAAGAACCTCCTCTTTCCTTACTGTAACAAGCTACCTGTTTTCAACATCCCTCTTAGCACCTTATCTCAAACGCTTCCACCCAATACTGTTCCGGTTTCCCGACTGTCTGTGATTAACTACGATAAAGTGCGGTGCTCCGTACGTACATTCTTAGAAATTTCTTCCTGAAATTAATGCCTTTATTTAACATTAATCGAATTATTTTGGCCAGGAATGCACTCTTGGCCTGTGCTAAGGTCCTCCTTGCTTTGTCTGTCATTGGTTGTTTTGCTCCCTAGGCAGCAGAACTCCTTAGCTTCGTCTACATCATGGACACCAATTTTGATGTTAAGCTTTTCCTTATTCTCATTACTTCCATCTTTCTTCGGTTTACTCTGGGTCTATATTCTATATATATTAGACTGTTCATTCCATTCAATAGATGTTGTAATTCTTCTTTACCTTCACTAAGGTTTGCAATGTCGTCAGGGAATCTCATCAGTGATATCTTATCACCTTGAATTTTCATCTCACTATTGAACCTTACTTTTATTTTTTTCATTGCTTCTGCGAAATACAGAGTGAACAGTAGGACGAAAGACTGCGTTCCTGTCTTACTCTCTTTTTAATTTGAGCACTTCGTTCTTGGTTTTCCAATCTTATTGTTTCCTCATGTTTCTTCTACATATTGTATAATACTCTTTTTTTTCTAAATCTTACTCCTACTTTTCTCAGAATTTCCAACATCTTACACGATTTTAGACTATAAAAGCTTTTTCCAGGTTGACAAATCCCATGGATGTGTCTTGAGTCGGCCGCGGTGGCCGAGCGGTTCCGGAACCGCGCGATTGCTACGGTCGCAGGTTCGAATCCTGCCTCGGGCATGGATGTGTATGATGTCCTTAGGTTAGTTAGGTTTAAGTACATCTACATCTACAGCTATACTCCGCAAGCCACCAGACGGTGTGTGGCGGAGGGTACTTTGAGTACCTCTATCGGTTCTCCCTTCTATTCCAGTCTCGTATTGTTCGTGGAAAGAAAGATTGTCGGTATGCCTCTGTATGGGCTCTAATCTCTCTGATTTATCCTCATGGTCTCTTCGCGAGATATACATAGGAGGGAGCATTAAACTGCTTGACTCCTCGGTGAAGGTATGTTCTCGAAATTTCAACAAAAGCCCGTACCGAGCTACTGAGCGTCTCTCCTGCAAAGTCTTCCACTGGAGTTTATCTGTCATCTCCGTAACGCTTTCTCGATTACTAAATGATCCTGTAAGAAGCGCGCTGCTCTCCGTTGGATCTTCTCTATCTCTTCTATCAACCCTATCTGGTACGGATCCCACACTGGGTAGCAATATTCAAGCAGTGGACGAACAAGTGTACTGTAACCTACTTCCTTTGTTTTCGGATTGCATTTTCTTAGAATTTTTCCAATGAATCTCAGTCTGGCATCTGCTTTACCGACGATCAACTTTATATGATCATTCCATTTTAAATCACTCCTAATGCCTACTCCCAGATAATTTATGGAATTAACTGCTTCCAGTTGCTGACCTGCTATACTGCAGCTAAGTTCTAAGTTCTAGGGGACTGATGACCTCAGCTGTTAAGTCCCATAGTGCTCAATGCCGTTTGAACCATTTTTTTGTGTCTTGAGTTTTCCTCTGTCATGCTTTCATCATCATGAGTGCAACGTCAGGACTGGCTCTTTGGTGCCTTTACCTTTCCTAAAGTCAAACTAATCGCCATCTAACAGTGCCCCAGTTGTATTTTCCATTCTTATGTGTATTATTCTTGTCAGTAACTTGGATGCATGAACTGTTAAGCTGATTGTGACTAATTTTCGCACTTGTCAGCTCTTGCTATCTTCGAAATTGAACGGATAATATTTTTTCGAGAAAATGCGTACGTCGCTAATCTCATAGATTCTATTCACTAACTTGAATAATCGTTTGTTTGCCACTTCCTTCAGTGATTTTACGAATTCCGACGAATTGTTGTCTATCCCTTTTCCCTTATTTTATCCCATGTGTTCCAGAGCGATCTTAAATTCTGACTCTAATACTGGATCTTGTATCTCTTCCATATCGCCTCCAATTCCTTCGTCTATCACGTTATCAGGTAAATTCTCCTCGTCACAGGGACCTTCAACGTACTCTCTGCGGCTATCCACTCTCTCCTCTGCATTTAATAGTGGAATTCCCTTTGCACGCTTAAGTGTTGCCGTCCTTGGTTTTTACATCGGCTAAATTTGTTTTGACTTATCTGTATTCTGAGTGAGTCCTTCCGACGGTCATTTGTTTTTAGATTTCTTCACATTTTTCGATAGCCATCTTGCCTTGGCTTCCCTGCACATTCCATTTATTTCATTCTTGGGCAATATATATTGCTGTATTCTTGTCTCTCCCTTAACATCTCGGCCAAAACCGACAAACCACCTCGCACAATGCTTGAGCAACAAGGTGGCGTGGTCTGTGGTGATCGCAACCTAAGAGAGTAGTGGTTCCCATGAAACGCTAACACTTCACTTGCATCATAGGGATCACCCCGCATTTCACATTTACAGTGAACAGCGAGATTGTATACTAATTTTATAACTTGGCGCCTTAGGCTTCGTTTTTGATTGGGAGATTGTAAAACCGGAAATTTTGTGACATCCACGTTCGTACCCTGGGCTACTCACCAACTTGGTTCCTGTACGTCGAGAAATACTGTACTTGGTTTGGGAGCAGGGAATGTATTCTAGCCACTTACCTGTATTGATTGCTTCAAGCATCTCTCTTGTGAATCTGCTTTCTTCGTGATGTCCATGTGGTACTTGTTGTATGGGCCGCAACTGAAATGCGTCTCTTCAATTGGGGGGGGGGGGGGGGTCACAAAAAAGCCCAGGATGCCACTTACCGATTACAGTAATTACCGAGACGATGTCCAGTAAGGACTTCGGTAACAAATAGTTCCGTTGGCTCGCACAGGCGTGCGCCTGCAGTCACTCTTAGCTCCAACTGTGCGCCAGTTACAAAAGAAAGGAAATCACTCACACTGACACGCATTCACACACACAACAAACATGTACCATAAATTTTAATTTTTGTCTGGAACAATTGATAACATTTTCCCAGAAATACATTAAAATAATCTCAATCCCCCAGTTCCGACAAAGGTTTTCGGAACTGGAAGTCCCCTTTTCTCAGACAGCCCGCTCTGCTCCGTGGAGCAGAATAAGGAAGAGAAAGAAGGAAGGAAGGGAGTTTCAGAATTTAAATGTCCCGTTGATATCGATGTCATGAGTTCGACTATTTGGTGGGCTGAACAAGGAAGGCTGAAGGAATTGGCCGTGACTTTGTTGCACAATTCATCCTGGAAGTCAACAGAAGTAATTTTACATACAAACACAGTTGACTTAGTTGCAGGCTCCTTCTGTCGTGGAAGATAACAGTAAATATTTTTTTGCTAAGTGTGTTCCTAGGACTCTAACAACCTTACTCCTGAGCGCCTTAAATTCACAAACTCACACAACGATAACCTTACGAAATGACTGGGTCGGTAGCGTATTCCTTCGGATAGACACTATGGTGTTAGAGGAAATTCAAGTTAACTGATACAGTTTGCTTGCCAGAGCCACACCACAAGACTCGATTGAAGCAGGTATTGTGAAATCTAATGGGAAAATATGGTTACTATGATGCCTGACAGACTGTGTCGACAACATGCCAGCCTGAAATATCTGATTCGTAAGTTCATGACCAGTATACTATCCTAAAAACCGAAACCTCTATCCAGAAAGTGTTAACTAAGGGGAGTAATTGTTGCTTCGTATCGCCTCTTACAATCAAAGAGATTACTGCATGTCTCCCTGCATTTTCGCTAGTGAAATTCGTCGAGAATAACCCATGAGAACTTGAAAAGAACAGTGATGTACGGACAATACTAGAGGGAAAATGACCTTTATTCCCCAGTGTTAATGCTGTCAGTGACTCAGAGAGCAGTTCAAAATGAAACAATAAATATCGTCTATTGATTCAGAGTAGCCACTTAATCCGTAGATTTAAATTTTAAACACAAAGCACAAAGATCAGAGAGAGACAAAACATTCATGACAGGAACCAGCTCTAAGCCACAGTAAGAGGTTCCTTATTTCTCTGTAAGTCTATGGTGTCCAGAATTTTATTTTTTTCGTACCTGCGTAATTCCTCTATTTTTTTCCTGGAAATCTGTCTTTTGAAAACGATTTTATTACTTTTAGTCTTCCGGAAACGTTTTGGAGCCTTCTGTAGGGACGAACTGCTGTAAAAATACTGAGCGTTTAATCTCATTTCCTACATTAATATCTACTGTATACGAATTATTAGATGCGACCCTATTTCTCTGTTGTTTACGATAATTCCTCGCATTTATGTTTTGACGTACAGTATGATATTCTGTGGTGGAATGTAAGAACTCACATCTTGTCACCGGTAAATTAGCGATGGAATAGTGATTTTTTTCCCTCAGAAAAGGAGATTACTGCAAGTTTTATGGCTGAATTATTAATACTTTTTACCATTTTATTACTATTGCGTCTGACTCAATAGCCGGATGCAAGTCTTACAACTGGACGTCACTTCGGCAAATCGTGTGTCACTAATCTATCGGTTATACAACTAAAAATCGGGGATCTGCCGTTTGACTTGGAATCGGAACCACGTGTTGATCGTGGCTACTCATCACGTCGTTCAGACTTAAAGTCTTGAATAAAGGCAGACTGAAAATTTCCGTTACGCGGCCGAGATTCGATGCTGCTACCTCTCGGTTTCCAGTCACGCGCACTGCCGTTATACAACGAGGCCCGACCGTACTTTTTGCCCCAATATAATCACTTGCTTTGTTGTCTGTTCATTTCTTTATTTTCTTGGTATGAAAAATATTTTCCTGTTCCGTGTTTCACTTAACTGTGGCACAGACGATATCAACAGACACCAAGAAATGATGATAATACTGCGGTCATAGGCAAACACAACTGTTTCCATGTTTCTGCTGTTCAATCGTTCCACCAAGACTGTGCTATACTACGCAGTTTTTTGAATGTTGAACTTGTCTGTCAGGGACTCGTGTGTCTCTGCCGAAAGATAATTTGTTATGAGAAAACAAAGTTTTGCATGATGTCAGTCCGTACAGTCTGTAAATAAAATTAGAGTACACATGTTTATTCGTTATTGAAATGTATTAACGACAACCACAGTAACGTATTCTGGAAGATACTATGTATTTTAGGACTAAAAATATTAATATTCAACATCGCACTCGACGTGCGCAGTCCATGAACGGAGTGGGACACGTCGACCTTACTGTCTCATACACCTAAACTACAACTCAAATGTGCACCAGGTCTCATTTTTTACTGGACGTATTGTCCTAAAATAAATTAAAGATAGCAAATGTCGGAAATGGAATTCTACTATCAAATATTCCAAATTAGGACTCCCTGTGCCCCAGCAACAGATGGTCTAGTGTTCACTAAAATGGACAGGACTCTACAATAGGTCGGATATGGAACATACCATTCCATCCTTCATGGTAGAGACGGACAAAACAAAAAAAAATTAAAACATGCATCAAGTAAGCTGCAGAACACGTCGAGCAAATCATAGAATACAATCAGCTACTTACGCAGTTTTGATTAGGACGATGATGATCCACCAAAATATTTTCAGTCTATCGTTTCCTACTAAGGTTTGGAAGGTGTTCTTTGGTTGTAACACATATGTCAGAACTGGAAATATCCTCATAAATATTTCCACTTGGAAATTCCCTACGGCTAGCCGCGCAGTATAATGCGCTGCTTCACGAGCGGGTAGGTGTGCCGGTCCCCGGCTCGTATCCGCCCGGCGGATTTGTATCGAGGTCCGGTGAACCGGCCAGTCTGTGGATGGTTTTTAGGCGGTTTTCCATCTGCCTCGGCAAATGCGGGCTGGTTTCTCTTATTCTGCTTCAGTTATACTATGTCGGCGATTGCTGTGCAAACACTGTCTCCACATACGTGTACACCATAATTACTGTACCACGCAAATATTTGGGGTTACATTCGTCTGGTATGAGACTTCGTGGGGGAGGGGAGGTGGGGGGGGGGTGTCGATTGGAAGCCGAGCCGCACAATAACCTCGTGTTCGATGTGGGGCGGCGATGGGGTGGGCGGACTGCTGTGGCCTGTTGTGGCGTTGTGAACCACTGAGGGCTCCGGCGGTACAAGCATCTCCGTCGTTTCTAGATCCCCGGTTTAATACACAATACAATACAATACACAAACAGTGGACCGTATCCTGAAACACCTCTTACTGACCATTAGGGCACTGAATGAATAGTGTTAAAAGTACTGAAGTACTATGTATATTTGGAATAATACACAAACAGAAAAGGCACAGAAAAGGAAAAAAATGCAAAAGACAAATTCTGTATAACGTAATTTACTTCTCAGAATAGGTATAAATAAACGAGGACATAGTTGTAATAATTACTGTATTCCAGCTTGTTTTAAGAAAGTGAATTGAATAAAATAGTATATAACAATGGCACGTGTAGATTGTCTCAACCGTAAATTTTGGCATATGTGATTCCGGACAAATACTCACAGTTCCGCACCGCCCCAAGTTGGCTTGGAATCTTCCATTCGATGGATTACGGACGAGTTGTAGATCTAGCAACTGAACGTGTTACTGATATGGACTTGCCACGCAGGATAAACGCGCTGCTCCTCTGTCGCACCTTGGGTGGTCTCTGACAGCGGCGGTCACTTAAACAAATTGACAGCCAGCGGCGCAATCGACACTTGGATGAAACAGCGTAGGGGCCATGGGAAGCCGATTCGTTCCCAGTAGACTGTCGCCACTGCCGTGAAAGCACACCTCTTCGCCTGACAAAAAAACTGCACTCCGCGATGTCTCACTAGGCCCTTCAGAATCTTTCTACGTAGAAGGAACATGTGATTGAAGCGCCATCTTTATGTAAAACGAAAGTCAACAAAATTCATTTCCATGCAACCTGAAAAAGCGGCCTTCTCTGTCTTAAGCAATCCTTGTCATTTCATTAAGGCGATGAAACGATCACATGACATTAACTGCCCAAATGAATAAGTCAGTTGTGACAGTTCTCCTACTCTGGAATAGTCTTCAGAGCGTGCTGACACCATTTCATGATTATACACGTTTTGGTGACACTAACATAGGGTGTAGCTGAATTGTGTAGTAGATGTGAAGCATAAAATCTGCCCGTTTGTTTTAGAACTGGCTCTCAGTTTTTTTCGTGCCACATCTCGACAGGGATTGTTTTGAAACCGAAGTACTGCTATCTGCCTGCACCGCGTCCTTGTCCTCCCTGACCATCGGCTCTTCGTGCCAGAGGCCACTCCGCAATCTGTTTCCGGTCAACGGATCTGTCCAAAACAACAAAAGTATCGATGTTACGATATTCCCCATACGTTTGCGGGTATTATAATGTCGTCGTGTATTTTTAATTAAAAGAATTTTGAATATCAACACATCACGATGGTAATCACTACCTATGCCTTCCAAGTGCAACATCAGTATATAGCTTTGCATGGGTCATTCATAAAATGGCAGTCGTGCCTCAGTTTGTCAGGATCTATCTGAACTGAACTGGCTCTCCAAAGCTCATGTGGCACATGACCAAAGATCACAGAGTTTTTCAGTATTTTCGATGAGAAAGCGTCTTGGAAACACAAGAAGCAGACACGCTGTCAGCCAAGTACTCTTGACTGTTTGATAGTTGCCATCAGTATGCTGACAGGAATTATTTCATAGCAATGTGAACTGCGACACAGAGAAATGCTCTATTTGCAAAATACGTGCCAAAGCGTGAGATACGAACCAGTAACAAGTAAAGTGTATTACAGATGTAGACTAAACGGTATATTTCTTGACGTAAGGAAATATAAACAATTTAGAGATAAAAATGATCTTGGCGAAGTAAGTAAAGTGTAAGCATTCAACAACTGTAAAAACAGAAAAAAATGAGTGTTAAGTTTAACCACTCACGACGAGATTATTAGAGACGGACTACAAACTGCGTCATTACTGCTTCTGACAAAGCAAAATAGTATCATGAAAATATTTCTCGGTTATTAGTCTGTATATATTTAAGAGGAAATGTATGTTGCGTCTCGTCGACCGGATTTGCACACAGGATTTCATAACGCTTAGGTTTTTAGGAAGCGAAACACGGCAGGAAGTATCACGCTTAATTAATATTAAACTTGCACATGCGATGAAAGAATTGACGGTAGGGGATAATTTCCTGTGAAAATAATTAATATCTATCTCGATGTATTTGACTATTTGATGGACTCTGAGAGCATAAATCGGTTTTGGAAACGTTATAATTTATTTATATTCAATTTGTTTCAAATATACCTAGACGATTAAACGGACCGCTACTATCTACATTTGCAATCGTTCGTCGAATCAATGTGTTGAAAAACCTTGAAATGTGAAGGTATCCGTCTGCAGCTATTTAAAGAGAAAACGACAACGTAAAAGTACTTCCTAAAACGCAAATGCGAGACTGAGATTCATTGAAAGAGTCTTGACAAAATGTAATCTCCTTACGAAAGGAGTGGCTCGAAAGATTCTCTTTACACCAGATTTTCACTATTTATCGTTGGTCTGTGATCCTTACAAGCCTGTATTAAAAGATGAGATAGAGAAAATTAAACGAAGAGCGCTGCATTTCTTCATAGTTTCGCATGATAAACTCAGAGTGTTACGGAGATGATCAACAGACCCCACTGGCAGACGCTACAGAGAAGCGTCGTGCATCACGGAGAGGTTTAGAGCATGACAACGTATTGCGTCGCAAAATATTAATTCCTCCCCTATACAACTCGTGAAATGACCATGACTGGAAAATCAGAGATATTTGAGATCATTCAGAATCTTACCGACGGTTGCTCTTGAAGCGTATCGTTGACGAACGGGACAGGGAATAAGGGAATTTTAGGTGGTACCCGAAATACCCTCGACCGTATGGTTGCTTGCGAAGTACAGATGAAGATGTAGACTTGTTCAGGTAACCTGCACTGATGGTTGTTATAATCATAACACCAGGGAGTACGGCGAATAATGAAATTTTAGTTGCCGCGCGGAGTGGCCGCGTGGTTTAAGGCGCCATATCACGGATTGCGCTGGCCATCCCGCCAGAGGTTCGAGTCCTTCCTCGGGCATGGGTGTGTGTGTTTTTCTTAGCGTAAGTTAGTTTAAGTAGTGTGTAAGTCTAGGGACCGATGGACCTCACCAGTTCGGTCCCTTAGGAATTCACACACATTTCAACATTTGAAATTTTAGTTATTGTTTCTATGCAAAATAGGGGAAAGAATACATTATTACTTTTTACGTGTTTTTCGGGCTGTATAAGAGTGTGAAATTCAGTAAATAGGGCTGCCATTCCCGGTGGAAACAATGGTTGTAACATGTTAGGCATCGAGGCGAAATGAGGTTGAGTGGCAGCTATGGGTACATCATTTACTACTGTGCCAGAGTTCATCAGTCGTACTGGCTAACGAGTGATGGCGAGCTACTCTATCGGCTAATCCATCGCCAAATCTTTCCAATGAGTGAGAGTTCTGAAGTGTGTAATGGCCAGGAACACCACGTCCAACGTACGGTCTTGAGCTATCTTTTTTACAGATAATGTCCTGGAGACCTCGAAAGATCTGGCCTTAGCACGTCAGAAATGTAACGGCTGCTGAGCAGATTTCCGGCTGATCGTCTTCTGTGATCAATGGCAACTCGTACCCACGCCAACTGCTAGGCGCTAATGACGATGACGAATGCAGTCTGGCAACGTTCGTTCGCCTCGGAGCCGCCACGTAAGGATATGTCCATCATGATGGTACACTCATCTGAAAAGACCCTCCTGTGTCCAGTGTTATTTCTCGGTGTATGACTGTGCCGTCCTTTGCTAACAGCCCGTGGTTCCTGCACGATTCTGCACGACTGAGCGAACTATATATCTGCCCTCTCTGGCGCTAGAGACGTAGAGCCGTTGCGATCTACCACGCGCTGATGACACTCCTGAATCTATTGATTCCATGTCCACTCGACAACCTTGGGATTTCGATCAATGAGAGCAGCGATGTTGGGGAACGATAAACCAAAATCCTAATAGGCCACATTCCCGCCGCTCTTGAATTCCGACACGTACTGGAATATGTTTCACCTTCTTAGATGAGACATTAAAACTTCTCAGGAACTCCTAACATTCAAATGCGATTTCCGCACGAGAAACCCGCTACGTAATCTTTCCATATTTCCAGAATCTAGATGGTACAACTTCTAAGTACTTCGTGAGGTTGTGCTGAAATGCTGATCTTTTGTCTGTAGTACTCTTCAGGACAATTTGCTGTTTGCTGCATTACGCCTTTATGGTGTTGCAATTTTTATGACCAGCAGCGTGCCATGGCAGACTTCATTCGCCACATAGCTCGAAACTCCGCACCAGGAAGCAGAAGTTCAGAGTGGGAATGAGTTATAAGTTACTGGGAATCTGTTCTTGCTCCTCACATTAAGTGAAAATGAACTGGCAGAGGGGAAGGCCTGTGTTTAATGTTCTGTCGACGATGAAATATTTAGAGACTGATCACAAGCTCAGACAGACTAAGTTTTTGAGGCTTTCATGGCCACTTGTTATGTGGTGTCTGTTCTTTCTGAAATGCCTCGAACTCTTATGGGAATCGGCAAAATGCCGCGATTAATGATAATTGGAAAAGGCCACTACATAAGTAGTGTGTGGATAAGTTCAGAACTTGGATCTGACAGGAGGCGTGCTAGGGTAGTCAGTGCAGCTGCAATGACCACTGTGTCCGGAAGGCTTAAAGGTCAGAGCACCTGCCTGGTAAGCAGGAGACCTGGTTTCGAATCCCGGTCTGGCACAAATTTTCCTATTGCTTTCAATTAGTTTCCGCTAATAGCCATTCCCCTTAATTACTTTGTGTCTTACTTCATAGTGGTCGCTGGATCATGTCCGAAAGAACAGACGACTGACATATACAGGGTGTTACAAAAAGGTACGACCAAACTTTCAGGAAACATTCCTCACACACAAATAAAGAAAAGATGTTATGTGGACATGTGTCCGGAAACGCTTAATTTCTATGTTAGAGCTCATTTTAGTTTCGTCAGTATCTAACGTGATCAAATTGTAAATTTTCGCAATCAACATGTGTGGGCTGACGAGAATCCGCACGCAATTGTGCAATCACGTCATCAACACAGATTTTCTGTGAACGTTTGGCCAGGCATTGTTGGTGATGTCTTGATTGGGCCCCATGTTCTTCCACCTACGCTCAATGTAGCACGTTATCATGATTTCATACGGGATACTCTACCTGTGCTGCTAGAACATGTGCCTTTACAAGTACGACACAACATGTGGTTCATGTACGATGGAGCCCCTGCACATTTCAGTCGAAGTGTTCGTACGCTTCTCAACTACAGATTCGGTGACCGATGGATTGGTAGAGGCGGACTAATTCCATGTCCTCCACACTCTCCTGACCTCAACCCTCTTGACTTTCATTTATGGGGGCATTTGAAAGCTCTTGTCTACGCAACTCCGGTACCAAATGTAGAGACTCTTTGTGCTCGTATTGTGGACAGCTTTGATACAATACGCCATTCTCCAGGGCTGCATCAGCGCGTCAGGGATTGCATGCGACGGAGGGTGGATGCATGTATCCTCGCTAACGGAGGACATTTTGAACATTTCCTGTAACAAAGTGTTTTTAAGTCACGCTGGTACGTTCTGTGGCTGTGTGTTTCCATTCCATGATTAATATGATTTGAAGAGAAGTAATAAAATGAGCTCTAACATGGAAAGTAAGCGTTTCCGGACACATGTCCACATAACATATTTTCTTTCTTTGTGTGTGAGGAATGTTTCCTGAAAGTTTGGCCGTACCTTTTTGTAACACCCTGTATACTTGTTACATTGTCTGTTGGCTTTTGTTTCGGGATCTTCGACCGATGTTTGTTTAACAATTTCCCAGACGTTACGCCACCACAATGGCTGACATTGTCAAAAATTCTGCCTCCACTGCTGGATGCGAACTCGGGTTGTGGCGGTGGCTAGATAATATAAGTACATGCAACATGCCAGCCCTGCTAGCCGCGCGGTCTACCGTGCTGCTTCCCGAGCGGGAAGACGTGGAGGTCCCCAGCACGAATCCACCGGCGGATTGGTGTCGAGGTCCAGTGTGCTGGTCAGCCTGTGGATGGTTTTTAAGGCGGTTTTCCATCTTCCTCGGCGAATGCGGGCTGGTTTCCCTTATTACGCCTCAGTTACACTATGTTTTCGATTGCTGCACGAACACTGCCTCCACGTACGTGTACACCATCATTACTCTACCACTCAAACAGGCAAACAGGGGTTACAATAGTCTGGTATGAGACGTTCCCTCGGGGTGAGGGGTTCACTGGGGGCCGAACTGCAGAGTAACCCTGGGTTCTGTGTGGGGCGGCGGCAGGGTGGATGGACTGCTGTGGTCTATTGTGGGGCTGTGGACCACTGTGGGCTATGGCGGGACGAAGCTACTACGTTTCTAGGTCCCCGGTTCCATACACAATACACAATACACACGTGCAACATTATGTTAGATGATCCTGAGAGTGATGGATTGTACAGTCATTCCAGAAAAAGACTTTTTGACGTGTACAGGGTATACGGTATACTCTCGACAATTGTTCTTTGCCAATCTGAGACTCTATTTGATCTTCTTGAAGGTAGTTGACCGGCCATGTTATTTTCAAAGTCAGCTATCCGTAGTTGGCCTTAAGCTATTTATAATGACGACGGAAAGTGCAAAGCTTGGAAGCTGGACGGGGACTAAGTCCCGCTTTCTCTGGACACCAGTACGATCCCTCAACCACTGCGTCACGCAGTCCATTTTCATGTTTAACCCAGGTTGAACGATTGCTAGTGGTAGGCAAACATGAAAGTATCAGAACACCTAGTTGAAAGTGATTCACAAGTTCGTGGCGCCCCCACCCTCTCCCCTCCCCCAATTGGTAATGCTGGAATTCAGTATGGTGTTGGCCCACCCTTAGCCTTGATGGCAGGTTCCAGTCTCGCATGCATACGTTCAATCAGGTGCTGGAACGTTTCTTGGGGAATGGCAGCCAAATTCTTTACGGAGTGCTGCACTGAGGAGAGGTATCGATGTCGGTCGGTGAGGCCTGGCACGAAGTCTGCGTTCCAGAACATCCCAAAGGGCTTCCATAGGATTCACGTCAGGATTCTGTGCAGGCCAGTCCATTACAGGAATGTTATTGTCGTGTAACCTCTCCGTCACAGGCCGTGCATTATGAAGAGGTGCTCGATCATGTTGAAAGGTGCAATCGCCATCCCCGAATTGCTCTTCAACAGTGGGAAGCAAGAAGGTGCTTAAAACATCAATGTAGGTCTGTGCTGTGATAGTACCCCACAAAACAACAAAGTGTGCAAGTCCCCTCTTTGAAAAACACAAATCCACGCCATAACACCACCACCTCAGAATTTTACTGTTGGCACTACAAACGCTGGCAGATGACGTTCACCGGACATTCGCCATACCCACACCCCGCCATCGGAGCGCCACTGTGTACCGTGATTCGTCACTCCACACAAAGTTTTTCCACTGTGCAATCGTCCAGTGTTTGCTGTCCTTACACCAGTAACAACATAATGGTTTTGATGGTGACTCATTAGAGTCGACATTATTTAACTGTTATAAATACAGTAGTTAACAGTTATGCACATCACTGCCACGGATTAATTAATTCGAGAACTGTGTCTCTTTACTCATTCGCAAATGTCTTGATTGCATTTGATGTACACTCCTGGAAACTGAAATAAGAACACCGTGAATTCATTGTCCCAGGAAGGGGAAACTTTATTGACACATTCCTGGGGTCAGATACATCACATGATCACACTGACAGAACCACAGGCACATAGACACAGGCAACAGAGCATGCACAATGTCGGCACTAGTACAGTGTATATCCACCTTTCGCAGCAATGCAGGCTGCTATTCTCCCATGGAGACGATCGTAGAGATGCTGGATGTAGTCCTGTGGAACGGCTTGCCATGCCATTTCCACCTGGCGCCTCAGTTGGACCAGCGTTCGTGCTGGACGTGCAGACCGCGTGAGACGACGCTTCATCCAGTCCCAAACATGCTCAATGGGGGACAGATCCGGAGATCTTGCCTGCCAGGGTAGTTGACTTACACCTTCTAGAGCACGTTGGGTGGCACGGGATACATGCGGACGTGCATTGTCCTGTTGGAACAGCAAGTTCCCTTGCCGGTCTAGGAATGGTAGAACGATGGGTTCGATGACGGTTTGGATGTACCGTGCACTATTCAGTGTCCCCTCGACGATCACCAGTGGTGTACGGCCAGTGTAGGAGATCGCTCCCCACACCATGATGCCGGGTGTTGGCCCTGTGTGCCTCGGTCGTATGCAGTCCTGATTGTGGCGCTCACCTGCACGGCGCCAAACACGCATACGACCATCATTGGCACCAAGGCAGAAGCGACTCTCATCGCTGAAGACGACACGTCTCCATTCGTCCCTCCATTCACGCCTGTCGCGACACCACTGGAGGCGGGCTGCACGATGTTGGGGCGTGAGCGGAAGACGGCCTAACGGTGTGCGGGACCGTAGCCCAGCTTCATGGAGACGGTTGCGAATGGTCCTCGCCGATACCCCAGGAGCAACAGTGTCCCTAATTTGCTGGGAAGTGGCGGTGCGGTCCCCTACGGCACTGCGTAGGATCCTACGGTCTTGGCGTGCATCCGTGCGTCGCTGCGGTCCGGTCCCAGGTCGACGGGCACGTGCACCTTCCGCCGACCACTGGCGACAACATCGATGTACTGTGGAGACCTCACGCCCCACGTGTTGAGCAATTCGGCGGTACGTCCACCCGGCCTCCCGCATGCCCACTATACGCCGTCGCTCAAAGTCCGTCAACTGCACATACGGTTCACGTCCACGCTGTCGCGGCATGCTACCAGTGTTAAAGACTGCGATGGAGCTCCGTATGCCACGGCAAACTGGCTGATACTGACGGCGGCGGTGCACAAATGCTGCGCAGCTAGCGCCATTCGACGGCCAACACCGCGGTTCCTGGTGTGTCCGCTGTGCCGTGCGTGTGATCATTGCTTGTACAGCCCTCTCGCAGTGTCCGGAGCAAGTATGGTGGGTCTGACACACCGGTGTCAATGTGTTCTTTTTTCCATTTCCAGGAGTGTATTTTAATTGACCGGGAGTCGAAGTTGGGATGAGTTTTATAACAGCTCGCGGTTCAGTATGCGGCAATGCTCCGTAACTTTTATACATTATCAAAGCTTACAATAAAATGAGTAGTAGGCACCAAATAATAATATGACAAGTATAATCTAAAAGACAGACCCATTCGTAGTTAGCGTATAATTGTAATACAATTAAATCTTAAATGCCGTAAACAGGACACAACGCTTGCTTAGGTAACTACAGAAAGCTTTTAACACTCAGCTGTTTATGCCTCCATACTTCTGTGACGAATGAGTTCGATTCAGCAGATGTTTTCTCCCCTTTATGTTTAAGACGTCATGGAATTCCGAACAACTGTACTTGAGATTGACTTCCACCACCAGGATTTCTTTCGAAGTCTCTAGATTCAGCTAAATGTGTTATACGTCCTCCAGTACTTACGCTAACGAAATGACGCGAAAGCAGTAGTGTTACCGGTTAAAATATCCAGCTCAGTAATACTAACTTCAGCGCAAGAAGTACTGAAGATCTCGAACTTGAAGGAATCGCCAGGTAGGCTGTGTGAACGCATTTCGTAATACTGTGCGTCGTGGTACGTTAAGTTATGGATAAGATGTGGAAATATAGTGTAGATACTTTTATAAATAAATATAAAAAGTTATGTACTGAAACGTCTCATGACCGAGAATTTGATTTGATTTCTAAAAACCATAACATTTAGGCGTTCCGGCAGACTTCGATGGGAACAAACCGACTGAACTCCAAAAATCAAAAGTGTCCCAGCAAAACCAGGGCTTTTGATCAATTTTATTCATTTACTTTTATCACTGCCTATCATGTGTAGCATCAATTTCGTTCCCTCCCGAAGAGTGGTTAGAAGCACTCCAATAGTTTCCTCCAGTTTACAACTCTGGTTACAGATTTAAAAGGAACATCACGCTACCACTTCACCATACACTAGGAAAAGATTCGTAAACAGATACACACGGTCATCGAGGACAGAGAAAAAGTTTCAGATTTTCGAGATGTGGAGTTAGAGGAGAATGATTGTGACAACGGGCAGTCAACGTCTCGCAGAAGCGCTGAAAAGCGTGGAAGAGACCAGGAGCGTACTCGACACAGCCAGCCGTAGGGAGACTGGTCATCCACCTACTCCAACGCCATTCATGTCAGTTCACTGTCGGTCGAAAGAACGATTGAGTGAAGAAAGTGAAGTGGAAGGACGGGAACTCATGGAAGAAATCAAGGTTAGCAGCAAATATCGAACGACAACAGACTGAATTCAGTAATGCTGCTCAGAAAAAGAAAACATCTACGGTGTGTAATATCTGTCTGGCAACCCTCATTTAGGTTTCCCTAAATCAGTTGAAACAAATTATCGGACAGTTCCTTCGAAAAATTCACAGTTAGTTTCCTTCCCAGTCTTTGTCCAATCCCAGATTACGCCTCGTCTCGAATGATATTGGTCGTAATGGTATGTGAAGGTTTAACAAATTTTCTTATTTTTCGTCATAGTCTAAACCCAAAATTACGTTGTCTGCAGAGGTATAAATAAGGGCTGATTTTTTTTATTGTGATGTTGGCATTTTTTTTTTTTTTGGAGCGGAGGTGTCATCAGACAACTGACTAATTTGATGGAGCCCGCCACGAATTCCTCTCCTGTGCTAACCTCATCATCTCAGAGTAGCACTTGCAACCTACGTCCTCAATTATCTGCTGTATGTATTCCAATCTCTGTCTTACTCTACAGCTTCTGCCCCCTACAGCTCCCTCCAGTACCATGGAAGGCATTCCCTCATGTCTTAACAGATACCCTATCATCCTGTCCCTTCTCCTTATCAGTGTTTTCCACATATTCCTTTCATCTCCGATTCTGCGTAGAACCTCCTCATTCCTTACCTTATCAGTCCACCTAACCCTCAACATTCGTTTGTAGCACCACATCTCATATGCTTCGATTGTCTTCTGTTCCGGATTTCCCACAGTCCATGCTTCACTACCATATAATGCTGTACGCCAAACAAACATTCTCAGAAATTTCGTCCTCAAATATATGCCTATATTTGACACTAGTAGACTTCTCTTGGCCAGGAATGCCCTTTTTGCCTTTGCTGGTCTGCTTTTGATGTCCTCCTTGCTCTGTCCGTCATTGGTTATTTTGCTGACTAGGTAGTAGAATTCCTTAACTGCATCTACTTCGTGACCATCAATCCCGATGTTGAGTTTCTCGCTGTTCTCATTTCTGCTACTTCTCATTACTTTCGTCTTTCTTCGATTTACTCTCAGTCCATATTCTGTACTCATTAGACAGTTCGTTCCATCCAGCATATCATGCAATTCTTCTTCACTTTCAATCAGGATACCAGTGTCATCAGCGAATTGTCTCATTGATATCCTTTCACCTTAAATTTTAATTCCACTCCTAAACCTTTCTTTTATTTCCATCATAGCTTCTTCGATGTATAGATTGAGCAGTAGGGGCGAAAGACTACATCTACATCTACGTGATTACTCTCCTATTCACAATTAAGTGCCTGGCAATGAACCAACTTCAAGCTGTCTCTCTACACCCTTTTTAATCTCCCTACACCCTTTTTAATCCTACCACTTCGTTCTTCGTCGTCCATACTTATTATTCCCTCTTGGCTCTTGTATATATTGTATATCATCCGTCTGTCCCTATAGCTTACCCCTCTTTTTCTCAGAATTTCGAACATCTTGCACCATTTTACATTTTCTAACGCTTTTTCCAGATCGACAAAACCTATGAACGTGTCTTGATTTTTCTTTAATCTTGGTTCCATTATCAACTACAACGTCAGAACTGCCTCTCTCGTGTCTTTACCTTCTCTAAAGCCAAACTGATCGTCATTTAGCGCATACTCAATTTTCTTTTCAATTCTTCTGTATATTATGCTTGTCAGCAACTTGGTGCATGAGCTGTTACGGTGGTGGTGTGGTGTGATAATTCTCGCTCTTGTCGGCTCTTGCAGTTTTCGGAATTGTGTGGATGATATTTTTCTGAAAGTCAGATGGTATCTCGCCAGACTCATTCATTCTACACACCAACGTGAAAAGTCGGTTTGTTGCCACTTTCCGTAATGATTTTAGAAATTCTGATGGAATGTTATGTATCCCTTCTTCGTTATTTGATCTTAAGTCCTCCAAAGCTCTTTTAAATTCTGATTCTAATACTGGATCCCCTACCTCTTCTCTTCTGTTTCTTCTTCTGTCACATCAGACAAATCTTCCCCCTCATAGAGGCTTTCAATGTATTCTTTCCACCTATCCCCTCTCTCCTCTGCATATAACAGTGAAATTCTCTTTGCACTGTTGATGTTACCACCCTTGCTTTTACTGTCACCAAAGGTTGTTTTGACTTTCCTGTACGCTGAGTCTGTCCTTCCGACAATCGTTTCTTTTTCGATTTATTCACATTTTTCAAGCAGTCATTCCGCCTTAGTTTCCCTGCAGTTCATATTTATTTCATTCCTCTGCGACTTGTATCTCTGTATTCCTGAGTTTCCCGGAACATTTTTGTACTTTCTCGTTTCATCGATCAAATGAAGTACTTCTGTTACCCATGGCTTCGTCGCAGTCACCTTCTTTGTACCTACGTTTTTCTTTCCAACTCCTGTGATGGCCCTTTTTAGAGATGCCCATTTATCTTCAACTCTACTGCCTACTGAGCTGTTCCTTATTGCTGTATCTATAGCCTTAGAGAACTTCAAGCGTATGTCGTCATTCCTTAGTACTTCTGTATCCAACTTCTTTTCGTATTGATTCTTCCTGAAAATGTCTTAAACTTCACCGTACTCTTCACAATATTATATTGTGATCCGAGTCTATATCTGCTCCTAAGTACGCCTGCTCCAGTATCTGATTTCGGAATCTCTGTCTGACTCTGCTGTAATCTAACTGGAATCTTCCCGTACCACTCAGCTTTTCCAAGTATATCTCCTCCATTTGTGTTTCTTGAACAGAGTATTCGCTATTACTTGCTGAAATTTCTTACAGAACTCAGTTAGTCTTTCTCCTCTCTCATTCCTTGTTGCACGCCCATATCCTCCTGTAACCTTTTCTTCTGCTCCTTCCCCTACAACTGCATTTCAGTCACCCACGATTATTAGATTTTCATCTCCCTTTACGTACTGTGTTACCTTTCAGTATCCTGTTATACTTTGGCTCTGAGCACTATGGGACTTAACATCTGAGGTCATCAGTCCCCTAGAACTTAGAACTAATTAAACCTAACTAACCTAAAGGCATCACACACATACATGCCCGCGGCAGGATTCAAACCTGCGACCGTAGCGGTCGCGCGGTTCCAGACTGAAGCGCCTAGAACCGCTCGGCCACACCGGCCGACTAATATTCTTTCTCCATCTCTTCATCTTCAGCTTGCGACGTCGGTATGTATACCTGAACTATTGTTGTCGGTGTTGGTTTGCTGTCGATTCTGGTAAGAACAACCCTATCACTGAACTGTTCACAGTAACACACTCTCTACCCTACTTTCCTGTTCATTACGAATCCTACTGCCGTTATACTATTTTCTGCTGCTGTTGATATTACTCTGTACTCATCTGGCCAGAAGTAGATGTCTTCTTTCCATTTCACTTCACTGACCCCTACTATATCTAGATTGAGCCTTTGCGTTTCCCTGTCGGCATAGCGGACCTTAAACGCTAAGAAACTATCTGTGCTGGGTTCAAAATGGTTCAAATGGCTCTGAGCACTATGGGACTTAACTTCTGTGGTCATCAGTCCCCTAGAACTTAGAACTACTTAAACCTAACTAACCTAAGGACATCACACACATCCATGCCCGAGGCAGGATTCGAACCTGCGACCGGAGCGGTCACGCGGTTCCAGACTGAAGCGCCCAGACCGCACGGCCACACCGGCCGGGATCTGTGCTGGGAATTGCGCATCTGCGTACGAGACAGAAACAGATGCCTGCGGATTTCAGTGAGTTGCCGAGTACTGCGCAGCAGCCAGCGGTGTGGTGTACACACAGAGACGCGCATCTGTCAGGAAGGGGCAGGACGCCTGTCAGCAGAAGCAGGCTGAGTCAGAGCCCCTAGGGCATTCGCATCCTGCCTTATGCTGCAGCAACAAAACATTCGCACGCGGAAAACACAACGCGTGCAGCACTTGAGTGAAGGAAGAGGTACACAACAGAGATCATTATGCACAAGCTTAACCGCGACCGTCACAGCGGAATGACGATTTATTTTAATTTGCTACCATTTACAAATCACCAGCCACCTGGTGACTAACAGTATTAAATTTTAGATATGCATAATATGAAGCTTATTTGATTCCTCATCGTTTGAACAAAGTTCTAACAATGTTGCAGCTATAAGTATTTGTGCACGAAAAACTTATTATGAAACAGAATTGCTTAAAATTAACAATTTCCTTATTAACTAAATATGAAATAGTTTATAGGATGCCACAACCGATGTCGTCCGGGTAAAAGTACCTTTGAAGGACGTTGAGCTTCTCCCTCGCCCGTTCTAACACTGCTCGTTATCCGAGGGCGAGGATATCAGCAATACTTTGAGCCTCTTACCCTTAGATGGTGTGATCCTGCGTCTAGATTAGGTTACTGCACACGGCAGCGTGTGCTTTCTTCTGTTTCTACATTTCTCTTACAATCTAATATTACCGTCTACTGGACACTTGGTTTTGTGACACTCTGGTGATTGTACATTTAGTCCGTCGTCTGATCTCCCACCACTGCTGATGTCTTCTGCCTCGCTAGTGTCTCAGGGGAGATTGCCGCCTGTACTCTTATCGCTGAAAGCAGTCATTATGCAACGCTCTAGATATTCTGTCTGCACAGTCGTTGACGTCGGCCCACGAGATCTGATGTATTAATGGTTGTATTATGTCGTCGTGTGAGTGTGTTAGTCGTCTTTCCTGCGACAAACGATAGTAGTACAGAAGTATGTGTTGGGAAGGGGGGGGGGGGGGTTCCTCTCTCTTTCCACAGGCACAGTCAATCACCTGACAGATTTTCACCGAGCAAACGAGTGGGGTATTGTCCAGAGCTGGTTAAGAAATGAATTAAACCCCGGCTGACATTGATATGTTTCATTCTCAGTCACTCCACGATGCTGAGGAAGAATGTGTATCTCACGAGCCTTTTCGCAGTTGCATCACTCCCTTTGCCATAAATTCTTTTTCTAGGTTTTGAGCTCTGTCAAGGCACGTATTTCCTTTCTTAAGAGGTTTCTCACTGTTATTTGAATTCACAGTGTCTATTCCTCCGAAAGAACAGATCCTGCAGCTGTGAATGTAAATTGAAGGGGGTGACTGCTATCAGCTGGGGCGGGACATTAAGCGGAATCAGGGGCGCCGAGAAAAAATTTGTACCGGAGCGGGATTCGAACTCGGGATCTCCTGCTTACTAGGCAGGTGTGGTAACCACGTGCCATCCAAGACACAGCGTTATTGAAACTGCATGGACTATCTCGCTACGCCTCATGGCCGATCCAGACTCCCACCGAACGCCAGGTGCTAGTAAGCACAAAATCCCGGACTCGAATCCCTGTTCCGTACACATTTCCCCTCGTCGCTGCTGATTCCGCTTAATGTCCCGCTGCAGTTGATAGCAATCATCTCCCTTCAGTTTACATATAGTCTCTCACTGTGTCTGCTTTGCCCGTTTTCAGCCAAAACGATGCCGTGCGGTACTCAATAGTTATGCGTATTGGGTAAGCACCACGCATGACCGTAAGTAATAACAGTCATCAAAAATGAATCTTTCACTCTGTTGTGGAATGTGTGCTGTTACAAAACTTCTTTACAGATTAAAACTGTGTGCCGGACCGTGATTCGTTCCTTGCCTATCGCAGGCAATGCTCTTACCAATTGATCCATCCAAGCACGATCCCCCCCCTCCTCAGAACTTCACCTCTGCCACTACTCCCTCTCACTTTTCATTTTTCATTGGTCTTACGCGTACCTCGCAGCAGTAGAACTCCTGGAAGATACGATGGTGTGGAGGGAAGATACAAAACACTTATACTGTCACGCTAGATGTGAATGACAGCGTGGGGTTTTTCCCAACACTGCATCGGAGCATTGTGGCTACTGGCTTTTACGGATAAATGAGATGTTACAATTCATAGTGGTTCACTCTGGACGCCCTAATCTTCTTCAAAAAAAGAATAAAATTTTCACAGTACACACGTCTCTTTAGGGAAACACTAGGCAGCAGTTTGTGTATCTGCTGCAGGTTATCCGGGATACATAGCAATCCTTCCCGTAGAATGTTCCTTCCAGTTTATGTTGTTATTTACATCTGTCCGCCAGTTCGTTGCAATGTTCTGTGCGGGTCCTGCCGAAAAATTTAAAGCTGGCTAACTATCTGAGAAATTAGAACTGTGGACCGAACAGGGACTCGAGCTCATGCCTTTGCACTTTCCCGCCAATGTTTTTACTTATTGAATAATAGAACTGCGACTCATAAGCACCGGCCGGAGTGGCCGAGCGGTTCTAGGCGCTTCAGTCTGGAACCGCGCGACCGCTACGGTCGCAGGTTCGAATCCTGCCTCGGGCATGGATGTGTGTGATGTCCTTTGTTAGGTTTAAGTAGTTCCAAGTTCTAGGGGACTGATGACTTCAGAAGTTAAGTCCCATAGTGCTCAGAGCCATTTGAACCATTTTTGACTCATAAGCCACTCTGCAGTGGTGTGAGGACTGTTGTGGAATTTCCATGTTCACGACCGATATGTTACCTTCCAGAAAATTTCATAACAGAGCGCTCTCCCCTGCAGATTGAAATGTTCATTCTGGAAACAATCCTCTATGCTGTAATTATGCCTCTTCTCCGCAATATCCTTTTTCCAGGAGTGCTAAAAAGGTATGAAACAGAACTGTGAAGTCTGGAAATGATCAGAGAGGTCCTAGCAGTCGTGGGTCGCATCTGGGAGCTCAGTAAGTGCGAGAATTGCTCGTGAACGGCAAGTTGCCGGGTCCGTGTCACACTACGCAGTTTTAATCTGCCAGTAATTTTCAGTAACAATCACATATAAATCACCACACCGTCAATGAGACAGCTCTTGTAGAGATACAGAAGTTCCCTCCTGTCCTCCCTAATCAGCTTTCGATCACTGCAGTATAATGTCAATGGAAATAAACAGACGCCTTTTTACTTCTCTAGTTCATTGGCATAAAAGCGAAAACCACAGAAGCACACACATTCTTTGGAGGTAATTTCATTGCACATTGTGATGCGTTATTGACACCATTGTGCAAATTTTTGTGAAACATTGACTCAATAAAAGCCTCATAGAGCTATAATCGTGTCATTCCATGACGTTCCAGGAAACACATTATACGGGCAGAGAAGTTTCCCGGAATGTTATTCTACGAATTAATGCGCTTAAAATCCCAAACAGTTGTCATTAACTTGACACCACATGGAGGTTCTGGGGTAAATACAGAAGTAGACCGTATTTTTCACTTTTAAAACAGAATGTCAGAAGTGAGTTGTTGACGACTATACAGGGTGATCCATTGATAGTGACCGGGCCAAATATCTCACGAAATAAGCATCAAACGAAACAACTACAAAGAACGAAACTCGTCTAGCTTGAAAGGGGAAACTAGATGGCGCTATGGTTGGCCCGCTAGACGGCGCTGCCATAGGTCAAACGGAAATCAATTGTGTTTTTTTAAAACACGAACCCCCATTGTTTATTACATATTCGTGTAGTACGTAAAGAAATATGAATGTTTTAGTTGGACCACTTTTTTCGCTTTGTGATAGATGGCGCTGTAATAGTCACAAACGCATAAGTACGTGGTATCACTTAACATTCCGCCAGTGGAGACGGTATTTGCTTCGTGATACGTTACCCGTGTTAAAATGGACCGTTTACCAACTGCGGAAAAGGTCGATATCATGTTGATGTATGGCTATTGTGATCAAAATGTCCAACGGGCATGTGCTATGTATGCTGCTCGGTAACCTGGACGACATCATCTAAGTGTCTGGATCGTTCGCCGCACAGTTACGTTATTTAAGGAAACAGGAAGTGTTCAGCCACATGTGAAACGTCAACCACGACCTGCAACAAATGATGATGCCCAAGTAGGTGTTTTAGCTGCTGTCGCGGATAATCCGCCCATCAGTAGCAGACAAATTGCGAAAGAATCGGGAATCTCAAAAACGTCGGTGTTGGGAATGCTACATCAACATCGATTGCACCCGTACCATATTTCTATGCACCAGGAATTGCATGGCGACGACTTTGAACGTGCCACTGGGCACAAAAGAAATTACGGGACGATGACAGATTTTTTGCACACGTTCTATTTAGCGACGAAGCGTCATTTACCAAGAGCGGTAACGTAAACCGGCATAATATGCACTAATGGGCAACGAAAAATCCACGATGGCTGTGACAAGTGGAACATCAGCGACCTTGGCGGGTTAATGTATGGTGCGGCATTATGGGAGAAAGGATAATTGGGCCCCATTTTATCGATGGCAATCTAAATGGTGCAATGTATGCTGATGTCCTACGTCATGTTCTACCGATGTTACTACAACATGTTTCACTGCATGACAGAATGACGATGTACTTCCACCGTGATGGATGTTCGGCACATAGCTCGCGTGCGGTTGAAGCGGTATTGAATAGCATATTTCATGGCAGGTGGATTGGTCGTCGAAGCACCATACCATGGCCCGCACGTTCACCGGATCTGACGTCCCCGGATTTCTTTCTGTGGGGAAAGTTGAAGGATATTTGCCATCGTGGATTGCGCAGAAAGTGTCGCCGCTTCTTTCGCAAAGCTGGTCGCAGGTGATGCTCCAAAAACGAACAGTAATGCTATGCACTGACGGTCTGCCGTGGAGGAACGTAATACGTTAGGATAACACCGTCACAGTCGTACACGAGAATCACCATAACTTTAGACAGCTCCATTCGCACCATCAACAGAACAGGCTCTGCTAACGGTATATTGCGCCCTCCACATCGCTGGCAACGGGTTATACACAACGCTGGTGACTACTTTGAAGGACAGTAACAGGTGCAAACATGTAACGCTTTTGTATCGGTTGTGAATAAATAGTTGCCACTATTTAAGTTCCAACCCTCGTACTTGCCACTAGTCAGGAAAAATTACGTGTCCTTGTTTTCTTCTGATTCAGTAATTATTTGGTGTGTGTGTGTGTGTGTGTGTGTGTGTGTGTGTGTGTGTGTGTGTGTGTGCATGTGTGTGGTGGGGTCAGGATGCGAGTCAGTATGCGAAGATCATTCATATACACTGAAGATCCAAAGAAACTGGTACACCTGCCTAAAATCTTGTAGGGCCCCCGCGAGCACGCAGAAGCGCCGCAGCACGACATGGCATGGACTCGACTAATGTCTGAAGTAGTACTGGAGGGAATTGATACCATGAATCCTGCAGGGCTGTCCATAAATCCGTAAGAGTACGAGGGAGTGGAGATCTCTTCTGAACAGCACGTTGCAAGGTATCCCAGATATGCTCAATAACGTTCATGTCTGAGGTGTTTGGTAGCCAGCTGCAGCAATTCTGGACGTGTGGGGTGTCGCATTGTCCTGATGGAATTGCTCAGGTCCGTCGGAACGCACAATGGACATGAATGGATGCAGTTGATCAGACAGGATGCATACGTACGAGTCACATGTCAGAGTCGTATCTAGACATATCAGGGATTCCAACTGCACACGCAGCACACCATTACACCAGCTTGAACAGTCCTCTGCTGACATGGCGGTGGTAAGTTCCTATGGGAGCAAAAGCTGAGGTTCACGGTCTCTAAGGTTACACACTATTTAATCTAATTTAAACTAACTTACGCTAAGGACAACACACACACCCATGCACGAGAGAGGACTCGAACCTCTGACGGGGAGAGCCGCGAGAACCGTGGCAAGGCACCTAAGACCACGTGGCTACCCCGCGCGGTCCTGCTGACATGCAGCGTCTATGGGTTTATGAGGTTGTCTCCATACCCGTACACGTCCGTCCGCTCGATACAATTTAAAACAAGACCCATTCGACTAGGCAATATGTTTCCAGTCATCAGAAGTCCAACGTTGATGTTGACGGGCCCAGGCGAAGCGCAAAGCTTTGTGTCGTGCAGTCATCAAGGGTACACGAGTGGACCTTCCGCTCCGAAAGCTCAAATCGATGATGTTTCGTTGAATGATTCGTACGCTGATACTTGTTGGTGGCCCAGTACTGAAATCTGTATCAGTTTGCGCAAGGGTTGTATTTCTGTCACGTTGAATGGTTCTCTTCAGTCGTCGTTGGTCCCGTTCTTGCAGGATCTTTTTCCGGCCGCAGCGATATCGGAGATTTGATGTTTTACCGGATTCCTGATATTCACGGTACACTCGTGAAATGGTCGTATGGGAAAATCCCCACTTTATCGCTACCTTGGAGATGCTTTGTTCCATCGATCGTGCGCTGGCTATAATACCACGTTCAAGCTCACTTAAATCTTGATACCCTGCAATTGTAGTAGCAGTAACCAATGTAACATCTGCGCCAGACACTTGTTGTCTTACAAAGTCGTTGCCGACCACAGCGCCTTATGCTGCCTGTTTACATATATCTGTATTTGAATACGCATGCCTATACAAGTTTCTTTGGCGCTTCATTGTATATATACCGGGGGTTTGCTCCTTACTGGGCACGCCCTTGGGCCATGTTTCTGCACTTTCTATTGTGGTCTGTCATTTCTTTAGTATTCACTTCCATAAAGAAATAATGGCGGTGCCATTGCTTAACAGAATTTTAGAAATGTCTCCCGTCTGCTACTCTGAAAATTCCTTTTGAATGCTCTACACATAATGTTTTGAAACGAAATCGTAATTTGATGTGGGGCAATAGGTGACAAACGCAATCGAGTGCAATTAGAAAGTTAAAATGACTGTTAGAGCTTTCTTCTTCTGGCAGCAATTATTAAAAAATTGGTTTCAGATAAAGTACAGTTTAAACAGAGTCCTAAAGGCTCTTTGATAGGCACCTAGGTGAATGTATTAACTACGACTGCTAGACCAACTTAAGTAAAAATGTCCGCTAGATTTCAGTTTTGACAGCACTAGTTCACAACAGTCAAGATACGGAATTTTGTGTATGATAAATTTATTAAAAAAGCATAGCGATGTTTCATTCTGACAGTGTATTAATTCGGTAAATATTACCAGTTCCAGTTTACTGTAATGTACTCACATATTTTGACAATCTCCTGACAAATTATCAGGTAAGTGAGTATTATATTCAAATGTTCAAATGTGTGTGAATTCCTAAGGGACTAAACTGCTGAGGTCATCGGTCCCTAGACCTATACACTACTTAAACTAACTTACGCTAAGAACAACACAGACACCCATACCCGAAGGAGATATATTCAAAAGTTTAATGTTTTTATGTTATACTTTCTGACTCGTTCCACACTCACGAGAATCATCTCATTTTTGGATCTATAGAACGAAAACTGAATCTAATCTAACCTCTGTATTACACTTACAGTCTACGTGTATGTCATTTCATGTCTCCACGTTAACGGACCTGCATGTGTTTCCTCGTAAACGCCTCATACAGCAACCTCGGCCGGAGCCTAGAGCGCGTAATGAAGTATGATTCAATGATTGAAAAAATGCAGTAAACCTTCTGGATGGGGCAGTTTTTGGCTTCAAAATAAAATATAACCGAGTATAGTCATTTGCTCTCCTTTTTCTGATGCGCGAGCTGATAAAAAATGAACACGAAGGACGCGATAGCACCAGGCAATTTGCTTTTGCAAACAATGTAATTCAGTATATCAGCATTTTTTCTCAAAAGGAGTAATATAAAAGGGAAAGAAAACTGTACAAAGAAGACTGCGTTAAAAAGAGTATCTTCCTCTATACTGCGCAAACCACTGTAAAAAGCATGGCAGAAGATATTTCTGTGACTCAGGCTTTCTTCCCTATGGAAATCGGGAAGAATGTTTCCTTAAACGCCTCTATGCGAGCTGTAATTAGACTAGTTTCGCCCTCTATACCAATGGGAGCGATGCGTAGGGAACTGTAATACACTACTGGCCATTAAAAATGCTACACCAAGAAGAAATGCAGATGATAAACGGGTATTCATTGGACAAATATGTTATACTAGAACTGACATGTGATTACATTTTCATGCAATTTGGATGCATAGATCCTGAGAAATCAGTACCCAGAACAACCATCTCTGGCCGTAATAACGGCCTTGATACGCATGGTCATTGAGTCAAACAGAGCTTGGATGGCGTGTACAGATACAGCTGCCCATGCAGCTACAACACGACACCACAGTTCATCAAGAGTAGTGACTGGCGTATTGTGACGAGCCAGTTGCTCGGCCACCATTGACCAGACGTTTTCAGTTGGTGAGAGATCTGGAGAATGTGCTGGCCAGGGCAGCAGTCGAACATTTTCTGTACCCAGAAAGGTCCGTACAGGACCTGCAACATGCCGTCGTGCATTATGCTGATGAAATGCAGTGTTTCGCAGGGATCGAATGAAGAGTAGAGCCACGGGTCGTAACACATCTGAAATGTAACGTCCACTGTTAAAAGTGCCGTCAATCCGAACAAGAGGTGGCCGAGACGTGTAACCAATGGCGCCCCATACCATCACGTCGGGTGATACGCCAGTATGGCGATGACGAATACACGCTTCCAATGTGCGTTCACTGCGATGTCGCCAATCACGGATGCGACCATCATGATGCTGTAAACAGAACGTGGATTCATCCGAAAAAATGACGTTTTGCCATTCGTGCACCCAGGTTCGTCGTTGAGTACACCATCGCAGACGCTCCTGTGTGTGATGCAGCGTCAAGGGTAACCGCAGCCATGGTCTCCGAGCTGATAGTCCATGCTGCTGCAAACGTCGTCGAACTGTTCGCGCAGATGGTTGTTGTTTTGCAAAACGTCCCCATCTGTTGACTCAGGGATCTAGACGTGGCTGCACGATCCGTTACAGTCATGCGAATAAGATGCCTGTCATCTCCACTGCTAGTGATACGAGGCCGTTGGGATCCAGCACGGCGTTCCGTATTACGCTCCTGAACCCACCGATTCCATATTCTGCTAACGGTCATTGGATCTCGACCAACGCGAGCAGCAATGTTGCGATACGATAAACCGCAATCGCGATAGGCTACAATCCGACCTTTATCAAAGTCGGAAACGTGATGGCACGCATTTCTCCTCCTTATACGAGGTATCACAACAACGTTTCCCCAGGCAACGCCGGTCAACTGCTGTTTGTGTATGAGAAATCGGTTGGAAACTTTCCTCATGTCAGCAGGTTGTAGGTGTCGCCACCGGCGCCAACCTAGTGTGAATGCTCTGAAAAGCTAATCATTTGCATATCACAGCATCTTCTTCCTGTCGGTTAAATTTCGTGTCTGTAGCACGTCTTCGCGGTGTAGTACTTTTAATGGCCAGTAGTGTATATTCGTAAATTCCTCATTTAATACTGATTCTTTAAACTTCATAACTAGACGTTCGTGGGACAGCTGACGTCCAACTTCAAGCGTATAACAGTTCAGGTTATTCTGACAAATGTGATAGTTGACTTTTTGACCACGGTTTGATTACACACAAACATAAGGCTTTATGTCTGCTGCTTCAGGAGACAACGACTGTAAATTTATGAGACACTCCTCAATAAATTGCAGTTACATGCGAAGAAAATGCCTGGCGTGAAAGTATACATATTATAGTCGAGACAGAAAATGATGAGTAAAGAAATGTGTCGGAGGATCAGGAGCAATGAGTTAACCAAGGCTGACGTGCAACTGGTACGGAACTGTGACAGAGGACGCACTTATTTTTAAAGTGTCTAAAATGCAACACTGGTGGCAGCTGCTTCCAGTCCACGCCTGGTGACTTGGCGCACTTGCTCCGCCCACTTCCGACAAACCCATTCGCTCGACTCCAGTTAGAGGCGGAGAGTGCGTCTCAAAACGGCGCGCCACTGTCGTGGGCGGAAATAGCAGGTGGGAGCTTACGTCAGCGACAATTTAGCTGCCGGCAATCGGTTCACGCATTCTGTGGTGCCGACGTCGTTCGTGGAAGACTTAAGTTTGTGGGAAGGGTTTGGGAAAGTGCAGTGCACCTGTAAACGAAATCGCATACAAAGCCCATCTACAACTACATACATACGCCGTATGGAACCATACGGTGCTTGGCGGAGGGTGCCCTTTATCGCTACTAGTCGTTACCTTTCCTATTCCACTGGCAAAGAGAGCGAGGAAAAAACGACTATCGACAGAGGGGTCCAAAAAATGTATTCACTGTTTAAAAGTCCATAACTTGTAAAATAATTGACGGAGTTGTCTCATTTTTTGGTGAAAGTTTAGTTTAAAGTCCAAATTAAAGATACCACTGTAGGTGTTCGAAATGGTCACCATTAACACCCACACACAAACGATGCCGCCGAACTGCAGCACGAACTACTGAATGCAACGTGTTCACTTGGATATTTGCACATGAATGTACGATGTGGATTCTCGAAGTTCATCCAATGTGCGTGGCTTATGTCGATAAACGACGTCCTTTAGTGTTCCCCACAGGTAAAAGTCCAGAAGAGTTAGGTCTGGGGAACGTGGTGGATACTCCACAGCACCTCTACGGCCTATCCATCTTCCTGGTAGATTTTCGTCGAGATACGCCCTAACACGATTTTGGTAGTGGGCTGGGGCACCATCTTGTTCAAAGTAAACTCTTCCGTCTCTATACAAGTCTCGGATGGCAGGTAAAATGGATGTCTGAAGCTTCCGAAGGTACACCTCACCGGTAACTGTGCCGTCAAAGAAGAATGGCCCAATCAAGGCCCGGTAAGACAACCCACACCACACATTTACTCCTGGCAAATTCACGGCTTTGTCTACAGGGACGTTCGGATTTTCGGCGGCCCAGTAGATGCAATTGTAGCGATTTACTGTACCATTGAGTTTGAACTGTGCCTCATCAGACCACACAATCGTCTCTGCAAACTCTTCTTCGTTGTACAACATGTTAGTAAACCACTCGCAGTACCTTATTCTACGGTCTGGGTCGTCCTCGTTCATTACGTGTAGCAATCGTGGGATGTAGCACTTCCACTTTGGCTGGTTGGTTTGTGGGATTGAAGGGACCAGACTGCTACGGTCATCGGTCCCACTTCACTTTGCTGTCTTCAAAATTCACTGAACACTTGAGCGACTCACTCCAGTTTCACGGGCACACTGTCTCACAAACTTTTGTGGTGAGCGAGTGAATTGCTGTAACACACGACGGCAGTTAGCTGCACTTGTTACTGTTACAGGTCGTCCAGATCGTTGTTTGTGTACATCTGTAACACAGCCTTCGGCCTCGAGTTTGTCTCGAATCGTTAAACGTGTCGGTGGCCCTGTTTGATAATCATTTCGCCATTGCTGTTGAATCTCATTAATGTTTTCGTACTTAAAATACCACTTCAAAACAGACTTCCTTTCATCGAATGTAAGCCTTGCGCCAGCTTTTTTTACTCGAGTTACTAGGTGCAACTAAGAACAAAACACTGACTATCTGGCGACTGTCATCTGACAAAACAAAACAACGCAATACAACGCTTGTGTGGCGATTGCCGGAACTACAAACTATTACACTACCGAAGATGAGACAACTCCGTCAATTAGTTTGCCAGTTATGGACTTTTAAACAGTGAATACGCTTTTTTGGACCCCTCTGTATATGCCCCCGTATGACCCATAATTTCTCGTATCTTATCTTCGTGATCCTTACGCGAAATGTATGTTGGTGGCAGTAGAATCGTTCTCTAGTCAGCTTCATATGCCGGTACTCTAAATTTTCTCAATAGTATTCCTCGAAAAGAACGTCACGTTCCCTCGAGGGATTACCGAAGTATCTATGTATAGTTGCGTGTTGTTCGAACCTACCGAACAAATTTCGCAGCCAGCCTTTGACTTGCCTCTATGTCTTTCTCTAATCCGACCTGGAGCAGATCCCAAACACTCGAGTAGTTCTAAATAATAGGGCGCACTAGAGTCCTGTGTACGTTGTGCTTTATAGAAGTACCACGTTTTCCTAAAATTCCTCCCAATAAACGAAAGTCGACCATTTGCATTCCCTACCACAGTCCTCACATGGTTGTTCCATCTCATTTCGCTTTGCAGCTCTACGCCCAGATATTTAACCGACGTGACTGTGTCGAGCAGGACACTACTAATGTTGTATCCTAATATTACAGGTTGTTTGTCATACTCACCCGCATTAATTTACTTTTTTGTGGTTATAGAGTTAGCTGCCATTTATCAAAACAAATAGAAATTTTGTCTAAGTCATCTTGTATCCTCCTACAGTCACTCAACGAAGATGTCTTCCAGTAAACCACAGAATCATTAGCAAACAACGGCAGATTGCTCCCCACCCTTTCTGCTAGATCGTTTATGTACACTACTGGCCATTAAAATTGCTACACCACGAAGATGACGTGCTACAGAAGCGAAATTTAACCGACAGGACGAAGATGCTGTGATATGCAAATGATTAGCTTTTCAGAGAATTCACACAAGGATGGCGCCGGTGGCGACACCTACAACGTGCTGACATAAGGAAAGTTTCCAACCGATTTCCCATACACAAACAGCAGTTGACCGGCGTTGCCTGGTGAAACGTTGTTGTGATGCCTCGTGTAAGGAGGAGAAATGCGTACCATCACGTTTCCGACTTTGATAAAGGTCGGATTGTAGCCTATCGCGATTGCGGTTTTATCGTATCGCGACATTGCTGCTCGCGTTGGTCGATATCCAATGACTGTTAGCAGAATATGGAATCGGTGGGTTCAGGAGGGTAATACGGAACGCTGTGCTGGATCCCAACAGCCTCTTATCACTAGCAGTCGAGATGACAGGTATCTTATCCGCATGGCTGTAATGGATCGTGCAGCCACGTCTCGATCCCTGAGTCAACAGATGAGGACGTTCGCAATACAACAACCATCTGCGCGAACAGTTCGACGACGTTTGAGGGAGCATGGACTATCAGCCCGGAGACCATGGCTGCGGTTACCCTTGACGCAGCATCACAGACAGGAGTGCCTGCGATGGTGTACTCAACGACGAACCTGGGTGCACGAATGGCAAAACGTCATTTTTTCGGATGAATCCAGGTTCAGTTTACAGCATCACGATGGTCGCATCCGTGATTGGCGACATTGCGGTGAACGCATATTGGAAGCGTGTACTCGTCATCGCCGTACTGGCGTATCACCCGGCGTGATGGTATGGGGTGCCATTGGTTACCGCAACTCGGTCACCTCTTGTTCGGATTGACTTTGAACAGTGGACGTTACGTTTCAGATGTGTTACGACCCGTATCTCTACCCTTCATTCGACCCCTGCGAAACCCTACATTTCAGCAGGATAATGCACGACCGCATGTTGCAGATCCTGTACGGGCCTTTCTGGATACAGAAAATGTTCGACTGCTGCCCTGGCCAGCACATTCTCCAGATCTCTCACCAATTGAAAACGTCTGGTCAATGGTGGCCGAGCAACTGGCTCGTCACAATACGCCAGTCACTACTCTTGATGAACTGGGGTATCGTGTTAAAGCCGCATGGGCAGCTGTACCTGTACACGCTATCCAAGCTCTGTTTGACTCAATGCCCAGGCGTATCAAGGCCGTTATTACGGCCAGCCAGAGGTGGTTGTTCTGGGTACTGATTTATCAGTATCTATGCACACAAATTGCGTGAAAATGTAATCACAAGTCAGTCCTAGTATAATATATCTGTCCAATGAATACCCGTTTATCATCTATATTTCTTCTTGGTGTAGCAATTTTAATGGCCAGTAGTGTATATAGAAAATGAGAGCGCTCCTATCTCACTTCCCTGGGGCACTCCTTACGATATCCTTATCACTGATGAATACTAGCCGTAGAGGACAGCATACTGATTAATGAAGAAGCTTTCGAGCCACTCATGTATCTACGACCCTTTTCCATATGCTTGTAACTTCGGTAATCGTAGATTACTGCTCCAGTGCTTGGAGACCTTATCAAGTAGGCTTGACAATAAACATCGAACACATTCAGAGAAGCGCTGTTACGGTCCTAACAGGTAGGTATAGCGCATATGAAAATGTAAAAATGCTCGAGGAGCTTGGACAGAAATTTCAGAGCCCTATTTGCAGACTGCAGAGATTTTTCGGCCTCTCCCCCAACCTCATTTTTCTACCTATATGCCACTCTTCCTAACTTTTCTGTCAGGAGCTGTGTCCTCCTCTATTCCTTCGTTTCCAGATGCTGGAAGCCCTATACTGTCATCACAAGTCCCTATTTTTAACCCTTTCAGACATGAATTTTTTCTGGAGGACAGAAAATTTTTATTTATCTGGTAATGCTCTTAGATGATTTTTTAATGATTTTAGATGCAAGATTTACGCAAAAATGTGTACCTATTTTCAAAACATGCTTCGTACACTTGGCTTCATTTTATGCACTATAATGACTAATTACGAAATATTCTTTATTGTAATAAATAGTAAAATGATAATTTAATAATTACCATGCAAAATAACAATATTCAGTTACACAGTGGAATACAGGAAACTAACCGCATTCCTGTACTATGGTGGTCACGAGCTGCTGCGCACTGCTGCATTGACTTGCTGATTTTTTCATAGTGCGCCCCAACCATAGGTAGCACTTGCGCATGATGAAAAGGTTGATCACACACAAATGTGTACCTCAGGTAGCAGCTAAGACACAGGAAAAGTAATTGTACATGATTGTAGCCTGAGGGTCTGAAAGGGTTAATGCGTCTTCAGCATCAACACCAACGACAATGTCACTTCCACTTCTTATACTACCACAACTGTCGCCACATGATTCACCCTCGTCAACGCTTTCAATAGATTGTGTTAAAATTTCATGCTGACTGTTAATTTTACTGCTGGCGATCGGCTGGTTCAGATCTGTATTTCCATACTTAAAAAATGTTCCCTACCTGTTGTAGCCTGAACGACGTCTTCCTTTTCTCATTCAGTTAGTTTGTTTCATATTTTGTGTACTACTCAGCTTCCTCAGCTAATATATATTTTTGTTTATGACAACAGACGTTCTGAGCTTTCGTCAAACTTCGACTGACCTAACACATATTTGATCTTCAGTTAGTAAATCGTTAGAAACATTGACTGCAATTTGGATGCTGCAGCTGCCTTTTTATTCTGCTCCTTGTTCCAATTTTCGCATTTATAATCGTGCCACACTTTTTCATTTGTATGTTACACAACACACTGGATTGCTGCTAACGGCTGATAGATACAATATCTACAAGGATATTGGCACTTCAAAGAACAGAAGACCATCACTACAGAAAATGGGTGAACCAGGAACTGTACAGCCAGACAGAGAGGATTTCACACATGGTCAGGGAAAAAAGAAAGACCGCATTCTTCCACTACATCATTACAATGGCCCATTGGAAGTTGACAATCAGATACTGGTACTGAAGTTTCTAGTGAGCAAGAGAACGTAAGTACACTGGACCCAAGAACTGTAATGGCATTTACACTAAATGGGAATAAAGAAGAGAGATTTACGACATGACAAGGTTTAAATAAAAAATTGAGCCTACCACAAATTTCCAGGACAAAAATATCATAGACAGAGAAGTAAAGACGGCTGCAATGAATGAAAATGAAATATTGTTGGAAAAGAGTAAATATCAGAATAAAGGAGATCCAAATTAACGCTCCATTACACGCTATGTATCTCACAGATACACAGCATGTTTGATAACAGGTTTAGCCGCCCGAGGGCGACGTTGTCTTCCTCTTTCCTATTCCTCAAGCATGTGTTCTTCAGCGAGTTAGTCGAGCGCTGTCATGCGTTTCACCCACGAGAGGCGATTAATTTACTTCTGTATCTAACAGATACGCCGTGTGTTTTTAAGTAAGTTTTTAAATACTACCCTTCTATTTTCTTTTTGGTACACGTTGTGATACCATGTGATTATAATTATTTTTGTGAAAATGGATTTGTTTACCCGATACACCCTCATGTATCTCTCTGATACAACGCGTGTATCTATATTAGTTTGACTGGTCCAAATGTTCTGAGTAACTTTGTTTTGTGCAAAGCCGCACGGGGTAGCCGCGCGGTTTAAGGGCGCCTTGTAACGGTCCGCGCTGCTCCCCCTGTCGGAGGTTCGAGTTCTACCCCGGGCATGGGTGTGTGTTGTCCTTAGCGTGAGTTAGTTTAAGTTAGATTAAGTCGTGTGTAACCTTAGGGACCGATGACCTTAGCAGTTTGGTCCCATAAGACCTTACCACAAATTTCCAAATTTTGTGCAAACTACTCGTACATAATTTGTTTTAGGTTCAAAATGGCGACAAAAGCAGTATTTCAATAACTCCGCTGACATCCGGCAAATTCACTAACATCTATTTGATGGCTTTGACGAGAGTGATGACGAAGTAAGTCTACCTTCTTTAGCTTCAGTTCCTGAAGGAAAATCAAACCTCTTTACAGAGGTTCCAGAAGAGGAAGCCGACACTGGTGCGGAAGAAGACGTTCAAGAACGAGAAGAGAACTCTGACACTGAACAAAGTGATTCAGACACACCACCTGATTGTGAAGACGACGAGACCTCTTATGTCTGCCTAAAAAACCAAATACTGGATTCAATTTCATGAAGAAAATCACCTTATCCATATAAGAGGAGAGGTAAACACAATCTCATACGACAGCTCCCAGGCCCAGTAGGAAAGGCAAAAAGGCACAAACCATTCTGGAAAACAGACTCTGTTGATTCGAGGACAATATGTTAGAAATAGTTCAAATGGTTCAACTGGCTCTGAGCACTATGGGACTCAACTGCTGTGGTCATAAGTCCCCTAGAACTTAGAACTACTTAAACCTAACTAACCTAAGGACAGCACACAACACCCAGCCATCATGAGGCAGAGAAAATCCCTGACCCCGCCGGGAATCGAACCCGGGAACCCGGGCGTGGGAAGCGAGAACGCTACCGCACGACCACGAGATGCGGGCTTAGAAATAGTTGTGATGCTCACTAATCAATATACTAATAGCATCTGATACAATTATTGACGTATCAGAGACGTTAAAAACACCAACAAACACGAAATAAAAGCATTTATGGGACTTCTCTACGTTGCTGGAACTTATAAAGCAGGGAAACTGAAACTTTCACATTTATTGGCCTGATGATGAATTCGAGACTGAGATATTCCGTTCCACCATGGACATCAAAAGGTTTCGTTTCTTACTTCAAACTCTAAGATTCGATGACAGGCAAACTGGAGAAGAGCGAAAGGCGCTCTGTCGCCTTGCCTCTATCAGCGACAATTTTGGAAAATTTGTCAAGAACGGTAAAGTGAGTTATCAAGTGGTAGAAGACGTCGCCATCGATGAGAGATTGGTGGCTTTTAGAGGCAGGTGCAACTTTATTCAATGTATCCGTTCCAAGCCACCTAAATGTGGAGTTAAAATCTTTGCTGCCGTCGATTCGAGCGTGTATTATACATGCAACATGGAAATCTTCGCAAGCAAGCAACCTGACGGCCCTTCCCAGCTTTGTAATAAATCTGTGGATGTCGTTCAACGCCGGTTGTTCCATTTAGTATACCAGGACGCAATAAAATGAAGACCCAAAGAAACTGGTGCACTTGCTTAATATCGTGTAGGGCGTCCATGAGCACGCAGAAGTGCGGCTACGCGACGTGGCATGGACTCTACTAATGTCTGAAATAGTACTGGAGGGAACTGAGACCGTGAATTCTGGAGGGCTGTCCATAAATCCGTAAGAATACGATGGGGATGAGATCAGTTCTGAACAGGACATTACAAGGCATCCCAGATATGGGGAGTTTGGTTGCCAGCGGAAGTGTTAAAACTCAGAAGAGAGTTCGTGAAGCCACTCTATAGCAATTCTGGACGTGTGGAGTGTTTCATTGTCCTGCTAGAATTGATCAAGTCTGTCGGAATGCACAATGGACATGAATGGATGCAGGTGATCAGACTGGATGCTTACATACGTGTAACCTGTCAGAGTCGTATCTAGACATATCGGGGGTCCCATATCACTCCAACTGCACACTCCCCACACCATTACAGAGCCTCTGCCAACCTGAACAGTCCCCTGCTGACATGCAGGGCCAATGGATTCACGAGGTTGTCTCCATACCCGTACACGTCCATCTGCTTGGTATAATTTGAAACGAGACTCGTTCGACCAGGCAACGTATTTCCAGTCAATAGCAGTCCAATGTCGGTTTTGACAGGCCTAGGCGAGGTGTCATGCTTTGTGTCGTGCAATCATCAAGGGTACATGAGCGGGCCTTCAGCTTCGAAAGTCCATATCGATGATGTTTCGTTGAATGGTTCACACGCTAACACTTGTTATTAGCCCAGAATTGAAATCTGCAGCAATTTGCGGAAGGGAAATCTCATGTGTCGACTGCAGCACCACGTTCAGACTCAGTTAAATCTTGATAACCTGCCATTGTAGCAGCAGTAACCGATCTAACAAATGTGCCAGACACTTGTTGGTATTATATAGACGTTTCCGACCGCAGCACTGTTTTCTACCTGTTTACATATCTCCATATTTGAATATGCATGCCTATACCAGTGTATTACAGCTGACAACTGGTTCAGTAATCTTACTCTGCTTTATACCTTGTTAACAAAATACGGCCTGTCTATGTGGGGACTTTGAAAAAGAACAAATGGCAAATTCCAAAAGAAATGAAGGATTTGAGAAACAGAGAGGCATTCCCCAACGTTCTTGCTTTCAACAAGGAGAGCACTATGGTTTCGTATGTGCCACACAAGAAAAAGAATGTACTCTTGATGTCCAATACACATTTGGATGGAGCAATTGATGAAGAAAATGGGGACAAAAGAAAACCAGAAATGATTACGTATTATAGTAACATATACTTGGTATGGACATTGTTTGACATGTGTTCTGATTACAGTGTCCAAAGAGGCACGAGAAAGTGGCCAATGGTTGTGTTTTCCACCATTCTATACATAGCTGGTACAAACAGGCAAGTCATTTGCCTAGGGAATGGACAAAACATGCCATCTCGCCGGGTTTTCCTTCGTGAGCTGGGAAAAGAGCTTGTAGGTAGAGGGGAGCGGGCATGGTAATTATGACAATAAATGATCACTCTGACTCCCTTCACTTACTATGAATACTTTTATTCTCACAGCGTATACACAATATGTGTAGAATAGAGGAGAACTGATCTGGCAAAGATACAGTTGTTCTTGCTGCGGTATGACAGTGATATTATTGGAGGGAGGGGGGAGAGGAGTAGAGCCAGTGGTTCTATGTCCCCACAAGCTCATAAAGAATCACTAGATTAGGCGATCACAGCTCACATGCTTGTCACGCACTATGGCCTTATGTCTTTGAGAGCTTCTTCAAGATCAAGTAACACAAACTTCAAGCAACTCTGCAACAACTCATACAGAAGCTCATAATCAAAAACACTGCCAACCATGTTGGGGTGATGACACTAAAACCAAATACACAGGCAAAGCATGTGGCCAATATTTATGCCCACAACACTGTGACTATTTTTGTGTTGGTGATTGTAAAATTGATCATGATGATGATGAAAGTAATACAGACTGACATTTTGTAAAAGTAGAAGTTGTTAGGGACATTTTTTCTGTTTGTTTCTTTTTTACTAGTACTATTAGTACTAGTCAGGTTTAACTCTTTGGATTGAATTTCTATGAACTAGTTTATAATAAAAGTTTTTATCTAATTTATTTAATTAATAACATTCTTAATTTGATGTATGTGTACTTTTTCACCTGGGAAATCAGAAACATTACTGTTTTTAGTTGACTAAATATGTATCTCACAGACACAAGGCATGTACTGGTGTTGGGTGATGCATGTAAAGGAGTGTTAATGTGGTTCTCAGATGACCAAAACTAAAAGAAGAAAGACAAAGAAACATGAAGATGTTTAAGAACTGTGAAAAAGCATAGAATTGGATTATAATATCAATGTGAATAATGATTGGCTTATACATCTACATCTACATCTACATTTATACTCCGCAAGCCACCCAACGGTGTGTGGCGGAGGGCACTTTACGTGCCACTGTCATTATCTCCCTTTCCTGTTCCAGTCGCGTATGGTTCGCGGGAAGAACGACTGTCTGAAAGCCTCTGTGCGCACTCTAATCTCTCTAATTTTACGTTCGTGATCTCCTCGGGAGGTATAAGTAGGAGGAAGCAATATATTCTATACCTCATCCAGAAACGCACCCTCTCGAAACCTGGCGAGCAAGCTACACCGCGATGCAGAGCGCCTCTCTTGCAGAGTCTGCCACTTGAGTTTGTTAAACATCATGTTTACAGACACCCAGATATTTGGTTCAAGATTAAATACACCAAGACCTGTTTGAATTACAGAAAGTAACAGAAGACTATGAGTTATACATTTTCTCAAAAATTGTATTCTTACTTTTTTGTGGTGCCTTGTAAGGCTGCTGCACATTGGTTTTCAAGAGCACCTGAAATAAACAAACTGACAAGTCTACCATCATTGTTTGTAAACTTTCTCCTTTTCATGAAAGTTGATAATTTAAATATATAAACCCACAGATATTATCCTTACATGAAACATTGTCAGTATTCAAATGGTTTCCTTACATAAAATTTGTAAGACAATGTTATACAATTTGTTCATGCATACCAGTTCCATATTTAAAAACTCACAGAAAAGCCAAAATGTTGTGCAGTGCAGTAAGCAGAACTGTGATAAATACAGAAAGGATAGCAACTGCTGAAAGTTAGCAATACTATGGCAAAATCAAGAGGCTTGGATGAATCATTACTGAGAAGGAACAAGTAGAATCTAGAATTTATTCAATTTATTTCTGCAGCAAGGAGTGCTGGAATATGCTAATGGCTCAACATCAAAAGCTGTGGTAATACCAGTACAGGTGGGGAAATGAAGAAAAGATGAGCCATGCATGTTTGGAATGTGTTATCAGACTAGCAGCTTCTGCAGGGTAGACTGATTGAAAGCCAGATCAAAAGAAAAAGAATAAATAAATTTGCAAGTTTGCAATAAGCTCATGATCTATTTTGTAGTTACCATGCACAAATTTAATCCTGAATCACTGCCCTAAAATGTTTCTTGATACTTGTCCAGCTGCCTTTTTTGGAAAGTTACGCAAAACAAGGAGTGATTTTTCTTTTTTTAATTTCTTGCCCTTTGATTAGTCGTATGTGCCTCAGAGCTTTTATAATCTTCAGAAGACCTTGTGCATTAAATCTTATGAGACACAGAATGAAATTTTTCACTCTGCAGCAGAGTGTGCACTGATATGAAACTTCCTGGCAGATTAAAATTGTGCGCTGGACCGAGACTTGGACTCAGGACCTTTGCATTACGTGGGCAAGTGCTCTACCATCTGAGCTACCCAAGCACAACTCATGCCTTGTTCTCACAGCTATAAGTCCTCCAGTACCTCATCTTCTATCTTCCAAGCTTCATGGAAGCTCTCCTGCGAACCTTGCATAAATAGCATTCCTGGAAGATAGGATATTGCTGGGACACGGCTTAGTCACAGCCTGGGGGATGTTTCCACAATGTGATTTTCACTCTGCAGTGGGGTGTGTGCTGATATGAAACTTCCTGACAGATTAAAACTGTGTACCAGACCTGAGACTCGAACTCAGGACCTTTGCCTTTCAGTCCGGCACACAGTTTTAATGTGCCAGGAAGTTTCTTATGAGACACGTTTTGTATCTGCTATACAATAATTTTAAACTGAAAACTTTCACAATATTTTTTTAACTGTCAACAACCCACCAAATTAATAAATGGTGTCACTAGGTCTAGTGAAACATCTCCATTTGTCTCTGATTTTCATTCATTTTTTCCTTAATATCTTAAATGTTTGATTATTTTCAGTAGTGATACACAACCTTTTGTTGTACCTTTCTCTTCATCTCTTACTTTCACTTTTCATCATCAATTTATTTCCTATATGCTCATAGTCTCAGCTTTATATCATGAACTGTAATTTCGATATCTTCAACTTTTTAGTCCTGTCTTCCTCAGTTGCATGTAATATTACGGTAGTTCATTGTGTTGTGGAATGTGGGAAAAAAACCGCAAATTGGCATTCATAAGAAGAAGAACACCAAAAATGCAACAGGAGCATAATATGTAAGAAATTGTCCACGCAACCTGTCACTGATGATGCCTTGCAGAAAATAAAGGCGAAACGTGTATGGCACTAAAATTGTGTTTTATTCAGTTGCTGTCAGATGGTCCATAAGTAAAAATTATCAGTATACTGTAATTTTGATGTTTTTGCAACATTGTACAGATGAACTTCCTATGGCAACTTCTTAATTGCATTGTGGTTAATCATTGAGGCTAATCTTGACTAAAAAAGTAAGAGATAATAACAGTTTGCCAAAAGTCTGGAAAGAAATGGGGCTGAGACAGTTTGAACAGCCATGACATTTTGCTTCAATGTTCCGCTAAGGACATTCTGTGCAGTCACATATGTGTACAATTGAAGTAATTGTCAAACATTATTTTGATCATGTGGAAACACAATTGCAAAACATTTCACATAGAAAATCTGTCGGTATGATGAGGTCAATCTGCAGGATTGCCTTTCATTAATTAAATTCTTTTGTACTTCTCCTAAGAAGAAAGTGAAACTTAGAGATGTGTGCTTTCATGCTATTAAGAGCTACAACATTGAGGGAAATAGTCATTCTTTCTATCTTTGCTCAAGCATTTCTATTGTACCTTGACAATGAACTTAAAAAAATGCCTTTTGTAAAAGTGTACACTTTGCATATGAGTTTTCTGTTAAATTTTCTAAATCATCTACTGGATTTTGTTGGATAAAAGATCTGATTTATAACTACAAAATTCTGTTCACAGGATGAGCCCGAGTCTTTGTGCATGTGTAAAGATTCACGTGAAGCATGTGGGACAAATAACAGGACATATGACTCAGTTTGTCAGTTGAAAGCAGATGCTAGTAAATTTGAGGAGCAACCCTCAATTCGACTAAAGCACTGGGGACCTTGTGAAAGTGGTAAGACCTCAAGAACACTTTTATACAGTAAAATAATTTCTGAATGTGTAATAATATAACAAATTGTATTTGTGAGATTGAATATATTTAAGTATAAATCACTGTACATAAAACATTTAGTACATGAATAAATGAAGGTCACTTAAAACAATCATGTAGATGGTTCACTGAGAAAGTGTGTTACACACAGACTTGTGTCTCATTAGAAAGACTTCTATTAGATCCATGTCATATATATGTAATTAACTATCTGTAAATACAGGAATTTGAAGAAATCTGCCTGAAAGTCACTTACACACTGAAAATTTGTGACACTTATCTGTTTATGTTGAGAGGGCTCTCTTTTTGTTTTACACACTGAGTATCACAAATACAGAGACTATGTTGCCAGAAGTTATGAATTTCAGTTCCATTTGCTCAGTATGACAGTATTATGTGTAAGTAGTGTGCCAAGTAGGTAGGCACAAAAAAGGCAAATTAATCAGCTGTTAATATGAACCCATTTTGCTGTTATTATTGTTACTGTTAATAAGATATGCCAGGAACTCAGTATTAAAATCAGCCATCACTTTAGTAGACCAGCACCTGTAAGTAGGCAAAGTCACTCTAAAGTATGTTTTGTTAACTGATTAGATAGTATCTTCAACTGCAGCAAGGGACTGTATTACAACTAACGTTGTACCCAAGGACAATTCCAGGGTTTGGCCTTGTAACACCAAGCAAAACAGCTTTGATGTGTTGGTATGTGAACAGCTGAAAGCAAGGGGAAACTACAACCATAGTTTTTCCTGAGGGCATGCAGCTCTACTTTATGGTTAATTATGGCATCCCCTTGGGTAAAATATTCTGGAGGTACAATAGTCCCCCATTTGGATCTCTGGCGGTGAGTACCTGGGAAGGTATTGTCATCAGGAGAAACAAAACTGGCCTTCTACTGATCAGTTGGATCCCTTAATTGAGCAGGTAGGTTAAAAAATTTGGAAAGCAAAATGGATAGGCTGAAGTTAGATGTAGTGGGAATTAGTGAATTTCTGTGGCAGGAGGAGCAGGACTTCTGGCCAGGTGCATACAGGGCTATAAATACAAAGTCACATACAGATAATGCATGGATGGGTTTAACAATGAATAAGAGAATAGGAATGTGGGTAGTGAACACATTATTGTAGCAAAGATAGACATGAAGCCCACACTTACCACAGTAGTATAAGTTTATATGCCAACTAGCTGCAGATTAAGAAATTAAAGAAATGTATGATCAGATAAAAGAAATTATTCAGATTGTTAAGGGAGACAAAAATTTTATTGTAATTGGGGACTGGAATTTGACAGTAGAAAAAGGAAGAGAAGGAAAAATAGTAGGTGAATACAGACTGGAAGAAATTAATGAAAGAGAAAGCTGCCTGCTAGAATTTTGCTCAGAAGCAGAACATAATTTAATCATTAATAACACTTGCTTTAGGAATCTCAAAAAGAGGCTGTATATGTGAAAAGACATGGAGACACCAGAGGATTTCAGATTGATTATATAATGGTAAGACAGAGATTTCTGAAGCAGGTTTTAAATTGTAAGACATTTCTGGGGGCAGATGTGAACTCTTGACTACAAGTTATTGGTTATGAACAATAGAGTAAAACTGAAAACATTGCAAAAAGTCAGGAAATTAAGGAGATGGGATGTGGATAAGTTGAAAGAACCAGAGGTTGTTGGGAGTTTGCATTAGGCAATGGTTGACTTCAAGTGGGAAAGGAAATGTAGTAGAAGATGAATGGGTAGCTTTAAGAGATGAAAAAGTGAGTGCAGCACAAGATCAAAAAGGTAAAAAGACAAGGCCTGCTGGAAATACTTTGATAACATAGCTGATACTGAATTTAACTGATGAAAAGAGAGATTATAAAAATGCAACAAATAAAGCAGATGAAGTCTAAAAAATGAGACTGATAGCAAAATGGCTAAGCAGGAGTGGCTAGAGGACAATTGTGAGGACTTAGAAGCATATTTCACTGGGTGAAAAATAGATACCATCTACAGAAAAATTAAAGCGACTTTTTGAGAACAGGGAATCAGTGTATCAATATCAAGAGCTCAGATGGAAAACCAATAACAAGCAAAGAAGGGAAAGGTGAAAGAAGTATGTGGAGGGTCTATACAGGGAAGATGATCATGAATTCAATATTATAGAAATGGAAGAGGACATAGATGAAGATGAGATGGCAGACATGATGTTGCAAAAATAATTTGAGAGAGCACTGAAAGACCTAAGTTCAAACAAGGCCCCTGGAGTAGACGAGATTCCACCAGAACTACTGACAGCCCTGGGAGAGCCAGCCATGAGAAAACTCTTCCACCTGGTGTGCAAGATACATGAGACATGCAGAATACCCCCAGACTTCAAAAAGAATGCAGCAATTCCAATTCCAAAAAAAGCAGTTGCTGACAAGTGTGGAAATTACCAAACTATCAGTTTAATAAATCATGGTTGCAAAATACTAATGCAAATTCTTTACAGAAGAATGGAACAACTGGTAGAAGTGAATGTCAGGGAAGATCAATAAGATTTTCAGAGAAATGTAGGAACACGTGAGCATTGTCTATCTTATAAGGCTGGTTAAGGAAAGGCAACTCTACATTCATAGCATCTGTAGACTAAGAGAAAGCTTTTGACACTGTTGACTCAAATACACTTTGAAATTCTGAAGATAATAGGAGTAAACACTTATAATATTCAAGGAGCATGAAAGGAATTCAGTTGTTGAGAAGAGAGTGAGACAGAGTTGCAGAATATCCCTTATGTTATTCAATTTGTATCCAGAGTAAGCATAAAAAAAGTAATTCAGACAGCAAAATACTTGGAAGAGCTGCTGAACAGAATGGACAGTGTCTTGAAAGAAGGACAAAAGATGAAAATCAACAAAACATGACAAGAATCAGGTGAAGCTGAGGGAATTAGATTAGAAAATGAGACAGTTAAAGTAGCAGATAGGTTTTGCTTATTTGAGCAGCAAAATAACTGATTATGTTCAAAGTAGAGAGGATATAAAATCCAGTGGCAAAAAGAGAATTTATGAAAAAGAGAAATTTCTTAAGATTTAACAAATGCTTAAGTGTTAGGCTGACTTTTCTGAAGGTATTTGTGGAGACGTGTGGAAGTGAAACGTGGTTGATAAACAATTCAGACAAGAAGAAAATAGAAGCTTTTGAAATGTGGTGCTACAGAAGAATGCAGGAGATTAGATAGGTAGATCATGTAACTAATGAGCAGGTACTGTATGGAATTGGGGAAACAAGAAATCTGTGGCACAACTTGACTAAAAGAAGTGATAAGTTGATAGGATATATTCTAAGACATCAAGCAGGCTTGACAGTCTAGAGTAGCATGGAGAGCTGCATTACACCAGTCTTTGGATTGAAGACTGCAACAACAATAACATACACTTAAAGTGTCTATATGGCTCTGTAGAACACTGGTGACACAGGTAACAACACTAACAAATTTGGCAAACAGTCTACAACAAATTATTGGAAAATGTTTGCAAAGGACAAATATAAGGATGAAATTAAAAACAATATTGTATCATACACTTTTCATTTGATACCAAATGTTCCAATTTTTATAGAGAGGGAATGGGACTTGGTTTTCTATCTCAGGCATGCACAAACACATCACCGAAGGATTTCAGAAACAAAAACTTCTTCCTCTAGTAAGAAAATGATTAAGAAATGGAGACAAATCAGGGAATAATTATAAAAATTCTCTGTGATTTGAGACTGAGATAGATACTGGGAATATCTAAATTCTGATAACCTGAGTAAAAAGAAAGTATAAGCACTTGGAAAGTGCAAATTGAAAAAGATGGAGAGGGAGGAAGGGGAAGGCAGAAAACAGAACCATGAGTGATACTAAAATGAACAGTAACAAAGGAGAAAAAGGAAAGAAAGACCAAAGTGGGGAGCAAAAGATGTTGACACAGAAATGTAGTGGACCTGTGGGCAAAAATTGCTACAGTGCGTTGGTGATCTGTTCCTCTGGGCTGTCAAGATGACATTCAGCTCTCCCACCTGTGTACTGGAGGCTTTGGTAGATTCAAGAGGGCTACACGGTACTGTCAGAGCGGTGACTTGACTGCAGTAAGACGGATGCTACTCATGAAAACTCTTCACTGTTCCAACAAGCTGAGAGCAGCTACATGTATGCACACTCCTCAGATGACACATTTTTCTGACACTGACCGACAGCATTTGTGTTCAATAGGTATAGTCAGGTGTTGGTCTCTGACTCATGTGAAGTGATGTTGGACTGCTGCTGGGTGAAAGTGCAGTGACTCTGTAGGACTGGCCCACTGGGAGTTGAGGCAGTAGCTAGTGGTTAGCTGACCCTAGTGCAGCATTCCCTCTGGCCACAGTGACTGGGCTTAGCACATCGGTGCTTGGATCTTATGAGGTCTGCATACTTCAGGTGGTGGGCAATGCTAGATAAGCTGCAGCACAAAGTGGTAAGGCAGTGATCAGCTGCACATGAGGCTAGCTGGCAGTCAGCCTGTTGGGAGGAGACAGAGGCATCTGCATATGAATCTCAGACCTGGATTTGGCTGGCAATGACCAGCCCTGGTGAGTGACAAATCAGTTCGGAGACTAGGAGGGCCTCAGTTCAACTCTGGGCTCACCAGATGGCAGTTGGAACCAGTTCGGCCTAAGGCTTTAAATAGGGATTGGAGTTTGTGTTGGACTTTCGGGATGGGATCACTTGGCAGAGTTTATAGGTGGAGTAGTCAGATAGTGGGCGGAGGCCTTCTGCTAGGCAGTCACTACAATTCATAATAACATTGGTGAGACCTTTGTCTGCAGGTAGGATGATTAGGCCAGGATTTGTTTTGAGGTTGCTTATAGCTTTTCTTTCTTCTACTGAAAGGTTGGTGTTCTGATGAAAGGACTTGGTGAAGGATGGTGAGGCTAAGTTGGAGGTAAGGAATTCCTGAAAGGTGACCAGCAGGTGGTTAGGTGGGAGCGGGGAGGATCACAGTTGGATGGTGCTATGAACTGGAAGAGGCAGGGTTCAATTTTGGAGTTACGGTGGTTTTTGTTGGAGGGATTGGTGGCAAAGAAGTGCTTCCATTGTAGGGATTGGGAGAAGGCATAATACATACGAGTATTTAATTCTCAATTAGCTCATTGTCAGGAACATTGACTGAAATTTCGATGATATAGCTGTCTTTCTATTATGATTGTTGTTGTACCAATTTTCACATTTATATTCACAGCACAAGCACTTTTTCATTCATATGCTGCACAAAACCAGTGCATTGTGCAAAAACTGGAACAACAAACAAGCAGAACAGAAAGGCAGCTGCACATCCAAATTACACTCAGTGTTTTTAATGATGTGCTAACTGAAGAATAAATATGAGTTAGGCCAGTCAAAGATGAACAAAAGCCCAAAACACCAATTGGCATAAATAAAAATATACAAAAAATGGCTGATTGCTGTATTTTTTAAAATAAAGCATAAAGCAATAAAACAAGAATGGAAACCATGAGTGAAGGCATTGGGATGAAGAAGATTGCTGGGTCTGATCATGGTGCTATAGAGGTTTTGGAAAGATCACATGATATTAGGAAGCTGTCGACTCCAGTGGAAAATTTAATTACTGGCTACTAATTTTCCAGCAGAATTTCATCACAAGTCAACAAAACCATTTAAGTTTGTTAGTTACCAGTTAATCACCCATAGTAAGCATTTGGTTTCTTCCAAGTAAGACTGCTGTGTCTTTTCTGGCAAGTGAAAAACTGACAGTGCAAATATCATTCATTAGCTATCATCAAGTGCATTACTGTGTGTCGTATTGCAACAAGAAATTTTATACAATTTTTTCTGTAGGCATTTGGGCTGGATATAAAAGTACTACAAAATTAAATAATGTTAATACTATCTATAGCTCATACATTTCCAGCACCAATGTACATGTCCTTGCAGTAGTGCCATATACAATAAATTTTAACTATAGAGTTTTAAGAGATAGTACTGCATTGTAATATATGAAAACTGATACAGCTCACTTAAAGTAAGCTTTTATTAGTAGCATATGTACCACACTCTTGAAGGAATAGAGTATGCCAGTTCATTGTATTGTATAATTTATCTCATGATGTAATTTTACTGTTAAATATATTTTCAAGGTTCAATTAAATCCACTTATGAGCATTAATGCTAATAAAACATGAGCTAATTCTCTAGAGCAAGATATTAACACTGCAATTACCTTTATCTCATCACCAATAGAATACAAATTTTATTTGATGTTTTAGTATATCCATTTTATTGTGCATGAATGAAATGGAAGTCACCTGAAATACAGAAGAAATAAGAAATGAAAGTCAGAATGATTTAAAAAACCGTTAAATATAATGTAAACATCTCAGACAAAAGAGCAATTTCTGAGTTTATGCATCTGTCACTATACTTCAGGTTTTCCTGTTTCAGGACTTGTAAGTGGACAACCCTGTCAGAAATACTGCTAAAAGTGCTTGGAGTTTAGTTAATTTATACAATTAAAAGTGATTTGCTGATTTTTATATTCTCAAAATAGATAAAAATTACAGCATTTTTTCTTTTGTCTCAATTTCAGCTCCATGGATCACTTCAGGACCTGAAGATGTAGTAGTGCCATTAAACTCTGGCTTATCACTTGACTGTGAAGCTAAAGGTTATCCAGTACCATCTATTCACTGGGAATTCAAGGCTGAAAATGGTTCTGTCAGGCTATTGCCAAGTAAGTAGTTTCTTCATTTTAATGTATGTAAAATTATGACTGCTAAGGCTTATAGTTAACAGTTACTCATTATCAGATGATGATGTTATGGAATCAGTTCCAGTGTGTCATTTAAATGTGTATTAAGATATTCCTATGGCACATAAACTTAATTTAATTAAAAAGTACTTTATAAAAGAAACAAGGAAAGGAAAAGCTTGAAAATGATTACTCAGTGCCCTCACTCTGTACTCAGGCATATTTGTTTGGTGCTCTTCAGCTGATTTAAAAAAAAAAAAATGTTATAATTGTCACTGATGCAATTTATTCTCAAAGATAAAATGTAAGAATAGCTAAATACAACACTTTAAGGAAGAGCAGTAGCTTTTTTCAAAGTATTTGCTTTCCTCTTAACATATTTGTATACACACACACAGGGGTTGGACAAAAATACGGAGCCACTGCAAGGGATGCCTGCTTAACCATAAATACAAATGCTAGACAACCCTGCAGGCTATTGTATTTGACTGCTAATGGCACCTATGCAACATCCTCAATATGTTGGAAGTGTCAGTCATGGTCAGAACAGTGTTCTGCACAGTTACGACTGCATTATACTGGAGCTAAGTAAATTCCAGTGGACAAATTGTTGGTGCTTCTATGGTGGTTGCTTCTATAACTTCAGTAGCCAAAGTGTTTGGTGTTGGAAGAGGCAACGTATCTAAGGTTTATACTGCACATACAGGAAAAGCAGAAAAACATCATTCACTAAGTCAGAAAGTGGATGAAGGTGTGTGTTGAATGATCATGACCTATGTTCGCTGAAGAGGACTGTGACAAAAAATAAGTCTCCAACAGCTGCAAAAGCCATTGCAGAACTGATTGCCACACTCATGAACTCTTTTAGCACTGAAACAACATGATGTGAGTTCCATAGGCAGGAAATTGCAGGGTGAGCATGAATTTCAAAACCAGTTTTCAGTTATGTAAATTATGATAACAGGAAAAAGCTGCTGATGCCATAAAACCTGGACTATGGAGCAATGGAAGGAAGTCATTTGGTTGGATGAGTCTTGATCTACACTGTTTACAACTTATGTCTCAGTTTACATCTCAAGAGTGAAATATGGCAGGGATTTGGTGATAATTTGAACAGCCCTATCATTTTATCCTAAAGTCCACATGGCTACTCTGCAAGGTTGCAGGGAGAGTTCCTACCTGTGCAATTCAAAAAAGCTGGTGTTGGTAGGAAGGATCCTGATGGTCCAGACTGTGAAGCAGCCATTGAAGTGAAGAATTTTGTGTTGGGCAGTGATCTCAGCAACTGGTTGGTCCAGCTTTTTTTTTAGACACAGTTAGTCAATGGACAATCATGCATACAGACAGTTTGTTGGTTGTCACACCCACATAACGCAACACAGTGGTTGCAGCATAGCTTGTAGAACACATGACTACTTTCACAGGTGGCCCTGCCTTTAATGGTAGGGGTGATGGTTGTGACCAGAATGGAGTAAGTGGTGGTGGGAGGATGTATGTGAAAGGTCTTGCATCTAAGTCTATTACAGTAATTTGAGCCATGAGGCAGTGGATTGGGAGCAGAGGTGGAATAGGGATGGATGAGGATATTGTGTAGGTTCGGTGGGTGGGGTAGGAGTAGGGTGGGGAGGAAAGTATGTAACATTCCTCATTTCAGGGTATGATGAGAGATAGTTGAAACCTTGGCAGAGAATGTGATTCAGTTACTTAGATCCTGGGTGGTACTTATTCATGAAAGGAATTTTTTTTGTGACTGCATGATGACACTTTGGTAGATGATGGATGACTGGAGAGATAAGGCATGGAAAATCTGTTTCTGTACAAGGTTGGAATGGTAATTTCAGTCTGTGAAGGCCTCAGTGAGACTCTTGGTGTATTTTGAGAGGGGATGCTCATCGCTACAGGTGCAATGACCACGGGTAGCTAGGCTGTGTGGAAGGGAATTTTTAGCATGGAGTGGCTGGCAGCTGTCACAGTGAAGGTATTGGAGGTGGTTGGTAAGTTCAGTATGGACAGAGGTACTGATGTAGCCATCTTTGAGGTGGAGGTCAACATCAAGGAAGGTGACTTAATGGGTTGAGGACAATCAGGTAAGTGAATGGGGGAGAAGGTGTTAGGGCTCTGTAGGAATGTGGATAAGATGTCCTCGCCCTTGATCCAGATGACAAAGATGTCATCAGTGCATCTCAGCCAGCTGAGAGGTTTGGTATTCTGGCATTCCTCTAGATGGCCCATGAGTAGGTTGGCACCGGATGTAGTTATGCAGGTGCCTGTTGTCATACCATGGATTTGTTTGTAGGTGATGTCTTCAAAGGTGAAGTAATTGTGGGTGAGGATAAAGATGGTCATAGTGTCCAGGAAGGAAGTTGTTGGTTTAAAATCAGTTGGGTGCTTGGGAAGACAGTGTTCAATAGCAGCATTACGGATGAGCAGGGCACCGTGTGGTAAAGGAACAGGAACTGTGGAGAGTCAGTGGATGAAATGGTTGGTATCTTTTGTATAGGAGGGTAGGTTGTGGATTACAGTCTGATGGTGTTGGTCTGTGACAGCAGAGATCCTCTCAGTAGGGCACAGTATCCTGTATGATTGGGTTTATAGATAAAATGAAGGCTTTCATGACCGAATGTTTCAGCTGCTGAGAATTCTTCCAGGTTGTATGGCCATGGTCCATGGAACTCTTCAATCCCTAACGTTTCATCCAAGGCTATGTTGGACATCTTTGGAAGTGCTCCTGGTTGTGCAAGACTCAGCACAACCAGGAGCACCTCCAAAGATGTCCAGCATAGCCTTGGCCAAAATGTTAGGGATTGAAGAGTTCCATGGACCATGGAAATTCTGTTTGATTTTTAGAATGGAATCTTTTTTTTGCGCCTGTCTGTGACTCAGCATCTTCACTATATGGTGAGTAGCAATCTATTATTTGATAATAATATTGGCACTATTCCATCCTGGATTTTCTATTGTTTGATTTTATTTTGAGCAGATGGTTAGAGAACCAACTTGTGAAGGTAACATCTTATTCTTCCTAACAACTAACAGATCTGAGCTTATCGGATCATTTAACATAGAGGAATGTATCAATGATCATAAGGCTGTGATAGCAGCTATGACCATGGGTTTTACAAGAGGTGTTAAGAAAAGTAGGAAGACATTTTTGCTTAGCAATAGTGACAGAATACTAATTGCAGAGTACCTGAACAGTCAAAATCAAATATTCAAAGCTGAGGACAAAGATGTGGAGTACAAATGGAAACATTTTGAAAACACTGTTCAATACACATTAGAAAAGTAAGTTCAGAGGAAGGTGTTAAGGGATGAGAAAGACCCACTGTGGTTTAATAGCCATGTTAGAAAACTGTTACATAAATAAAGAGAACTTCATCACATATACCAGAGAAGTCAAAATGTAGCTGACAAACAAAAGCTGAATGACATGAAAACGAGTGTAAGGAGAGCAATGGGAGAAGTGTTCAATGACTTTAAAAGTAAAATTTTTTCAACCAATCTGTATAAAGGTCTTAAGAGGTTTTGGTCTTATGTAAAATCAGTAAGTCATTCAAAATCCTCTATTTGTTTACTCAGGGACCATACTGGCACCAAAATGGAAGATAATAGATAGAAGGCCAAAGTACTGAAATCAGCATTCTGAAATTGTTTCGCCACAGAAGATTGTAGCACGGTTCCTCCTTCTAATCATTGTACCAATCTCAAAATGGAAGATACTGATAACTGATAATTGCACAGAAAAGCAACTAAAATTACTTACTAATGGAAAGGTATCAGGAGCAGATGAGATACCTATAAGATTCTACAAAGATTATGCAAAAGAACTTGCCCCCTGTCTAACAGCAGATATCAGAGATCACTCAAGCAATGAAGGGTACCTAGTGACTGGAAAAAAATGCAGGTCATTCCATTTTCAAGAAGGGTCATAGGATAGATGCAGATAATTAGAGGCCTATATCACTGGCGTCTATTGTAGAGTTATGGAACATCTTTTATGCTCAAGAATTATGATGTTTTCAGAGAACAAAAATCTCCTCTATAAAAATCAACATAGGTTCTGGAAACAGAAATCTTGCCAAACACAGTTTTTCCTGTTCCTCCATGAGATCCATAGCGCTGTAGACAGTGGTGCTCAGTTTGATGCTGTGTTTCTTGTCTTCAGGAAGGCATTTGACACCATACCGCACTAGTAATTACTGAAAAAAAATAGAAGCTTATCAAATGTCACATGAGATTTGTGACTGAATTCAAGACTTACTTTCAGATAAAACTTAATATGATGGTCTTAACAGAACAAAATTGGCAGATATAAAGGTAATTTACAGATTACCCCAAAGAAGTGTAATAGATCCATTACTGTTTAGAATGTATGTAAATGACCTAGTAGAAAGTATTAAAAGCACTTTAAGACTATTCACTGTTGATGTGGTTGTCTGTAGGAAATTAAAAACACCAGAACACAGCACTGAATCATAGAATAACCTGCAGAGGATTGATGAATGGTGCAGGCTCTGATGTATGTAAATGCAACATATTATGCATACATAGGAAAAGAAATCCAGTGCTGTGTAACTAGACTATTCATGAGAAATTGCTGGAAACAGTACCACTGTACAATATCTAGGAGTAACTATCCAAAGTGAACTTAAGTGGAACAACCACATAAAACAAATAGCCGGAAAATCAGACACCAGACTGAGATTCATAGAAAGAATCTTAAGGAAACTCATCCATGAAGGGAGTGGCTTATAAGGCATTTGTTCAACTGATTTTTGAATACTGTTAATCAATATGGGAACCTGACCAGGTCGGACTGATGGAAGAGATCGGGAAGACCCAATGAAAAGAGGCGCGTTTCATCATGGGGCTCTCTGGTCAGCATGAGAGCATTACTGAGATGCTCAACAAGCTCCAGAGACAGATTTTGTGAGACATGCTGTGCTCCATAAAAGTTTACTATAGAAATTTCAAGAGAACACTTTCCAGGAAGAATGAGACAACATATTACTTCCTCCCACATACATCCCGTGGAATGACCATGACTAGAAATAGGAGCTAATGTGGAGGCTTACAGACAATAATTCTTCCCATGCACCATTCACGAGTGGAACATTGAAGGAGGGATCAATTAGTGGTACAGAAGTACCTTCTGCCACACATTGTTAGGTGGCTTGCAAACACACCCACCTACCCACCCACCCACCCACACACACACACACAAATAATAATATTAATAAATTTAACTGACCTGAGCTAGGAAATATCTGCTGGATCGAAATGCAACTCCACTTTTTATTCATAATGAGTTTCCACTGGGGCTGGATGCTGGTGAGTCAGCTCATCTGGGTGGGCAGCAATAAGTCAATTTTCAGGTGAGTGGCATTGCTCTGGATGATACTGCAATGCAGGTGGCTGTGGTGTGGTGGGTGTTCTGTTTCCAGTTGATGCATTGTGTTTCCATGGCAGCTTCAGCACTTTGGTAGGCTGGCTTGCTGTGGTTGACATAGTACTGTATCTGCAGAGAGTGAGTGTCCTATCATTTTGTCCCATAACTGTGTATGAGTTTTTGAAGGGAACTTCCAGTGATTTGCACAATGGGTTGCATTGGACGAAGATGTCCTTCATCATTGCCAAGACTTGTTCCACTAGTTGAATAGCTTCAGTTTGCCTCTGGAGTTCTGCTCTGTAATTTTGAGTAGAAAACAGGGGGTGGGATGCAGTTTGAAAAACTTTTCTGGTAGACAAAAAGGTTTGCCATACACCAGCTCTACTGGGGAGGCCTTCAGGCCTACTTTTAATGCAGTGTGCAATCCCAGCAGCACTACTGGGAAGGCTTATACACAAATCTGTCATGTGGCCTATTTCAGAGGCATTCAAGGAATATTTTAAGCACTCCCCAGTGTCATTTGCAACTGCATGAAATTGTGAAGTTTTTTTATGTGTATCCCATACAGTCAGGCCATTGTGCAAAATATTTCTGCCTCCACTGCTGACACTGGTTGAAAGTCACATGCTTGGGCTGCCAAAATGTGAAATCCAACTCCAAAGTGAACAACACACAACTTTCTCAGTAGTTTTTTTTTCTTTTTTAGTGGGTAGTACCAATAGATCCGTGTAACCTGGAGTGAGAATTGTGCTTCCGGGATTTCAAAACTTCTAAGTGGAACATGTATGTGCTGTGCTACTTTGCACATCTGGCAGGGCATGCAGATCTGAGACCATGTATGGCTATCGTGTATATTGGATCACACAAATGCTGCATCAGTAGTGCCTTCACAGTGAGATGGTAGTGGTTATGGTATTGGATGTGGCAAGTGCTGGAGTTATTCTGGACAAATTACATGGATCCTTATTGGAATTCACCAATGTTGTCTGCAGTAGCATGCTGTGCTTGGTACACAGCTCAGAGAAAGAGAGAGAGAGAGAGAGAGAGAGAGAGAGAGAGAGAGAGAGAGAGAGAGAGAGAGAGGACCCAATGCTGTATGACCAATGACCAGCAAACAATAACTGTCCCTGTTCCCACTCCACTGTCTTGCTTTCTTTTTGGTTCATTCCTCACTGTTCACCAGCTTGGTGCACATGCCTTGCTTAGCCATTGGTCAAAGAAATTACTTGTTGATCCCAGTGATAGCCGCATGGTTTCTCAGAGATTGATAGCTGGAGGGGTCACAGTAATGGCTCACGTAGCGCAGGTTCCCAGATGGCTGAGTCCAGATAGTATGTAATGGGGTGTTGGCGAATAGGTATACAAGGAGAATGGCTAGCACGAGGCTTGTCTAGTATGCTTCAGATGCTGCCTGTAGTTTGTCAGTCCTATGATAGATGTGCAACCATGCACTCTGGAGCCTGTGAGGACAGAATGGAGTGGCACATGGGATTCAGCAGCTTGAGTTAACAAACTGTGGTAAGAGTTTAACTACCCCAGGTACTGATGCCTTATTGCATACTATTTTCAGGATTGGTATGTTGTAGGAGCGGCCATGTGTTCAGCTGCTGGATGTGTACCAGTCACAGAAATACGAAACCCAGAAATTTCATTTAGTTAACACTGATGACAAATTTAGCTAGATGTAGGTGAATTCTGTAGGCACAGATGTCTTTCGTGTTCTTCTGATGACAAGGATGCCAGCAACATCTCACCAATGTACACAAAGAAGGAGTCCAGTTCCCACAAAACTTCATTGGTAAAGTATTGAAAAGTTTTTCCCACATTCTGTACATTATACAATGAGTATGGGAATTAAAATAGTCCAAAAGGCATAGTTATTTCAGTTTTATGGAGGTACTCTATTGTCACACTTTGAGAGAACAGTGTGTCATACCAGGTGACAAGCAAAATATCTAATGTGATGTATAGGTTGGTAATTGTCCAAGCTAAGAGTCCTCTACAATCATCAAGGGGGTGCCAACTGTCTAGTTTCTTTGGTACCAGATGAAGAGTGGGGGGGGGGATCCCAGTTTCTTTATGAGGGTCATACTGTGTTTGCTTGGATCACTACATGGAATTATGTTTTATGAGGCAAAGTTCATGGGGCAGTAAATGGCTGGGCTGCAAGAAAAGATTAGGACCCTGGAATGATCCTGATGTGATGCACTGTTAACTGGTAGGGCGATGAGAGCATTCTGGCAGGTTGCATGATCAATGAGAAGTGGTTTAGTAGGGATGCCAGTGGTGGCAGCGGCACAGTGAGGAAGCATACCAATGGATCAATGTACTGTGTAGGCTTGCATACAGCCTTCAGTGATACGTGACCTGGTCCAAAATGGAAGCATTCCTCTCATGTAGGATGAGGTCATAGAAGGACAGCAAGTTCTGCTCAATGATAGTGTGGGTCCATCTGCAATGATAAATCAGCGATCAAATGTCCTTCAGAAACCAGTGCTTCAGCAACCAAAGCTGTGAGCCCATATGTAGCTATGTATTTACAGCTGCTATGTCATAATTAGTGTGTAGTAATTGTTCCATAGCAGGTACCTGGGAAACACACACATGCCTGAGCTGGTATCCAACACAAAGTGTATCTTAGTGGGCCTGTCTGTTACCAGTAAATGTCACAATAACTGGCCAGGCTGGTGCTGTTGGCAGCCTTGCCTTCCAGATATGGGAAGCTTCAATTTGTGTTTCCTGTCCAGGAACACATTGATCTACACTTACTTGCTATGTTGTAAAAATGATGGTGGTAAAAACACACAACCCAATCTGGTAATGGGAAGAGGCACCTGCTGTGGTTGGCAGTCTAGTGCATGGTCATTAACTTTCAGGTTTGTGTGAGTGTGGCATCTATTGTTCCACTGCAGACAGCCCTCTGCTTCCAGCCATATTTGTAGCTGCTCCCGGTATTGCTGCTGCAGCACTGCCATCTTTTCCACGTGCTGTCACTGCTGATTGAACAGTAGCTGCTACTGCTGTTGTTGTATCAGTTGCTGCTGGTACTGTAATTGTTGCTGTAGATGTTCCATTTGTTCTTATTGTTGTAAATGTTCCACAATACATCATTTTGTGGGTCATTAATAAATGATATGTTTCAAAGATAAATAACTACTACCACACTCACTATTAATGACATATTGGCTGTTTCATGTAATGTACATCCCACAACTACACCCATACTGATGCTTGTGGCACAGTAGGTAGTGGTCTACTGCCACTGGAGAGCACAGTCTTTTAGGTGTTGGTCGTTCAGGATTTTGCAGCAGATATGTGCAGGGCAACCTAAAAGTTGAGGGCACTGGAAATATAAATGGGAGTTAAATCATTGTAAGACAGACATTTTATAGAGTTACAGTATCACCAACAGAAATAGACAGTGCTTAGTATAAACTTATTGTAACCAGAACACATCTTCAGAATGGGGAGAAAAAGAAAATGTATCACCAAGTACAGGAGAGGCTATCATGGATTAATTCAAGGTTGGGGCAAAAGAAATGAAGCTGTTAATAGGACAGAATGCAGTCAAAATGACAACTCAAGTCAGTCATAAAAGAGAATGCCATTACATTTGCATAGAGTGGATAGTAATGAATCTATAGGTAGCTGTCAGCAATTTTACTTTATAAGTATAAAAAAATGAGAGAAATTATCTGAATAGAAGGCAAGTCAAGCAGAGAAATATGTTTGTGAGTGTAAAAGAGAGTAAGAAATAGGAATATATATTGTGTATCATGAGAGACTCATGAGAGACACAAAGTTGTTGTACAATTCAGAATTGATGGCTGCTAGTACCCTGCCTGACAGAATGTAGATCAGATCAAAACAAAATTGTTTAGGTTATAAATGATGAAAATGTCAAATTTAATGAAAAATGCACCAATTAATGCACTAAAGAAGAAAATATGAAATGGTAAAAGTGTAAGTAATGATGTCTGAACACATATTCATCCTGTTCCTTCATTTTGTTAGTGTTTTCCTTATGCTCCTTTCTTAGCTGAGTCTGTGGTGAACTCTGTTATCCATTATTTTATCAGTCCACCAAATTTTCAACATTTTTCAGTAGCACCACATCTCATATTCTTCAGTTATCTTATATTCCAGCCTTCTCAGTATCTGTGATTCACTTCCATACAATGCTGTGCTTCAGACATACATTCTCAGGATTTTTTCCATTAAGGCCTGTGCATGGTACCAGTAGACTTCTCTTGTCCAATAATGCCCAATTTGCCTGTGTTAGCCTGCTTTCTATGTTCTCTTTGCTTTGTATGTCAAAGGTTACTTTGCTTCTAAGGTAACAGAATTCCGTAACTTAGTTTACTTCATGATCACCAATTTTAATGTTATTTTTTTCACTATTCCCATTTCTGATACTTCTCATTACTTTTATCCTTTTCTGGTTTAGTCCCAATTCATATTCTGTACTCATTACACTGTTCATTCCATCCAACAGATCCTGTAATCCTTCATAACTTTCAGTGAGGATGGCAATGTCATCATCCGCAAATCTTGTCATTGATATCCTTCACCCTGAATTTTAATCCCACTCTTGAACCTTTCATATATTCCTATCATTGCTTCTTCACTGTATAGATTGAACAGTAGGGATGAAAGGCTGCATCTGTGTCCTGTTTCATTCTCAGTTTTCCTGTCTTAGAGTTGCATCCTGGTTGTGGTAAATGATGTATATCAACCATCTTCCTTATGGTTTGCTCCTGTTTTCTCAGAATTTCTAACAAATCTCACCATTTGACCTATCAAGTGCTTTTTCTAAGTTGACAGGTCCTATGAATGTGTCTTGATTTTCCTTTAGTCTTCCTCTTGTTAATCAAGTGCAATGTCAGAATTGCCTCCCTGGTGCCTTTACCTTTCCTAAAGCCAAACTGATCATCATCTAATAGTTCCACAATTAGCTTTTCCATTCTCCTGTATATTATTCTTGTCAGCAACTTGAATGCATGAGCTGTTAAGCTGATTGTGTGATACTCCCACACTTCTCTGCCCTTGTTATTTTTGGACTTGTGTAGATGGCATTTTTCCAAAAGTCTAATCATATGTTGCCAGTCTTGTATATTCTACACACCAGCTTGAATAGTTGTTCAGTTCTCACTTCCCCTGTTCATTTTAGAAATTTTGATAGATGTTATCTATCATTTCTGCCTTATTTGATCTCAAGTCTTCCAGAGCTCTTTTAAATTCTGACTCTAATACTGGATACCTTATGTCTTCCATATAGACTCCAATTTCTTCTTCTATAACATCATCAGACAAGCTCTTCTCCTCATAGAAGCCTTAAATTTACTCTTTCCACCCACTCTCCTCTGTGACTAACAATGGAATTTTCACTGCACTCTTAATATTATCAGTTCTTAATTTCCGCAAAGGGTGTTATGAGGTTTCTATGTGTTGAGCCACTCCTTGCTTTTTCAATTTCTCCATGTTTTCCTGCAACCATTTCACCTTGGCTGCCCTGCTCTTCCTATTTATTTCTTTCCTAAGGAGCTTATATTTTTGTATTCCTGTCTTTCCCAGAACATTTTTGTACTTACTTCCTTTGCAGATCAGATGAAGTTTTCCTTTTGTTTCACAGGTTTCTTCTCAGTTATCTGCCTTGTACCTGTGTTTGTCAGTCCAACATGTGTGACAGTCTTTTTTAGAGATGTCTCTTGGCAGGCCCTTCCCAGAGATCCAGATAGGGGACTTATCTGGAATCTTTTGCCAATGGGAAGATCATCATGACACTTTTTCAGTTACAGGCAACATATCCTGTGCCTACACATTATGTGCCTTCTGAGTATTCATTTTATTGATCATTGGTGATTCTTCCACCTTTTAGGGGCAGTTTCCCATCACAAGGGCAAGAGAGTGCGCTGCTCCTCTGCCCCATTTGAGAAGTCTGTAGACAGAATAGGGGTGACTTCATATGCCAGAAGTCCTTGGCTCTAATTGCTGATGAGAACTAACCTGTAATGCCATTACTCATAATTTAAGCAGTGCTTGGGTTAGGACCCAGGACTTTTTTACAAGTCAAGGGTGCCAACACTAGATCATGAGTTACTGAATATATATTTGAAAGAATTACATACACCTTGCAGGCCAACTCAGTATTTTATGTCAAACAAAGAAGTGGGTGTTTATGTTGTACCAGAGTTACCACAAACCGTACCACTCAAAGACACATTATTCTGTACTTGAAGTATGAACTGTGAAGCCTTGCTAAAAAAATTGTATACGTGAAGAATGCTCTGAAAAATACAGAGTGGAATGCAAATCTGATGAGGATTAGAAGAAATAATAATGATTTGTGTGACCCAAGCCTGGTAAGGTACAGTAAAAGGTAATGCTGTTCAGTCTTATGACTGATCTAATGTGGCTCACCATGATTTCCTCCACTGTGCTAATCTCTACATCTGAGCGCAGCACTTCCAGTCAACAGTTATTTGTTGAATGTATTTGAATTTCTGTCTCCCAGGTTTTATATCTCCATCAAGTACAGGGGTGGCTAGGAATTCAGCTCACAAGCCAAGCAATGGGCTGTATGCCATAGCACTCAGTGAAACTGCATGTTTCTTCCACCATCATGCCATACTCTATGAGTGGGAGGAGGGATAAATTGTGGGCATACTATATTTAAATGGCAATGCAGTCATACTGCATGAGACTTGGTTTCATATTTCTCAACAACATAGATCACAAACGAAACAAATTATCAGCATTACTTAGTTATTTTTGTCACACTGATGACATAGTACAATTTTTATTTGGTACAAACTGTTGGAATACAGACACAGAGACTATTACACAGATTTTTGCACTCAGGTATCCATATAATCATGACTTATTTAGTTTCATAATAGAAAAAAAGCCTTTCACACACATATTCTGACTGAAATATTTTATCACATATGCAAACTCATTTGAAGATGTGGAAACTCTCCCTGAAGAAAACAATGTAGACGTGCCAGGCAGTGTTAATGTAAAAGGATGTGTCTTTAAAATGGGACTTAAACTACAGATCAATCAATTACATCTGCATATGCATAGGGGCACTTTGAACTGAAACAGCAAGTGGTCTTGAAAACACACACAGGATTGGCAGCATCCTCAAAAATGTTTAAGTTATACTTGTAATTCTTTCAAGTCAACTATAAATTCTTGAAACCTCACATTTTCTTTAACGTCTGTGAGCTTAAGGGACTGGACTCTGCTTTTTGTTAGAATTTGTCCATTTTACAATGTGATTTTTCTTTGTAAATGCATCCACATCAAATCAGAAATAAATTGTTTCTCTCCTTGCAGTGTCTTACCATGGGCAGTGTGCAGCCTAGTCCACATAAAATGTGGGGTCTGCAGTCCATTCCAGATGTTCTAATTTTCATCCCTGCACACTTTTTTTGTTCACAAATCTAACAATAGCAGGCTTTATATTGAAGAATCATTCCAGCCTGCCCCTTGACTTAAGCAACATACCTTACAGTTATATGTAAAGTCTCCATACTCTAATTCCATTCCATCGAAAACTGTTGCAACAGACAATGGAATGATGAGTGTGACTTCAGAAATTCAGTTCAATTCCAACACATGCTCCATGCCTGCAAATTTAGCACAAAGTGCTTCTTGAGGTACAGAACAATAAACCCCATCTGTCGATAATGGTAAATTTTTGCTCTTTCATTATCAAATAAGTCTTTTAATTTTTTTCTGCAGAGTGTTATAATGTCATTTCATAGTAAATTTTCAGTACATGTCAATTATGCAAGTGCATAATAGTTACTGAGAATTCTCAGCCCTCTCTTCTGTCATTCACATTCATTTTTAAAGGTTTATGACAGTAAAATTGTAGACTGCCTCTTTCTGTGAAAACAGCCAATGGACCTGTGAATGTCTGTCATATGATGAACAAATAGCACTGTGAACTGAAGAGAGTCGTGTTGGCTGAAAAAATGTCACACCAAAATACCAAATGAAATGTCGTGCTCTAATGACTACTTCCAGTAAGAAACGAGAGAAGTCAAGACAGGACAACAAATGGCCCACCTGTGGTCTGCACATTCTGCATGTGTGAAATTTTCCATGCTGTGGCCAGCCCTGGTCTAGTACCATGGAAAGTGCTCCCCACTGCTTTAGTACATATTCTATCACTCAGTCACTTCTTTTAGCTTCCCACCCATTCCTTTCTCACTGATTCTGTGGAGAACCTCCTCATTTCATATTTCGTCAGACTATTTGCAATGGAGTTATGCTGTCTAGTGTTAAGACATTCAATAAGATCCTATCTAACATAAAGCGAGAAATTAGTAATCCTTAGCAACACAAAAGAAAATTAAAAACATAACTTATTACTCATTATTTTTACAAATTATCTGAATATCTGGATTCAAAGACTGAAAGGTTCTGTGAGCTACATGAGAATCAGCAATATTTGTTTTATAAAGATGAATGGCAAGCATTAACATACTATAAACAGGCCTCAGTATTTATGCATGCAAAAACTATTTTGTTTATAAGATACCATTGTCATTAAGTAAATATTAACATACCAATGGCAGGTAAACAGCAACTATGTTCTAAAACTCAGAAGCCAGCAGCTGTTTCCAAAGCAGGAGCTTCCTATCTAATTTACTTGGTTACTTTAGGTGGCGTTAGTGTGAACAGCATTAGGAAGTGTAGTGATAATATGTTATTAATACAGTATATAGATTAAGTATTAGTGATGTCTTTGTCTTTTGTTAATGTATATCTTGACCCCACATACATGAAGATTCTCCTCCTCGATGGGGTCTATCAAACATGATTGTAAACTGCAAGCCCTGCTAACAGTAAATGTCCATTTAGGTCATTGTTGTATCCCACAACCCATATGATATTTCATTCCAGCAGTACAATACTTGTTTTGTGTATATGAAATGTATTTTTATAAATTCTAGGAGCTAATACTGAATTATATTCTGTCTAAGTTACATGGAAAAAAGGAAGGTGTAATTTTCTGTCTGAGGGAAATATGTATTAGAAATTTAATGAGTAAAAGGAGTAAACTCACACAGGTGTGATGTTCAAATTAATTCCTTCATGACTTTTGTCAATGTTTTCACCGCTACCATATTGGAAGCTGATATACTACTGTAGAAGACTATAATAAAGAAAACTTGGAAGCAAGGAAGAAATGATAATTTGATACTAAAATATCTGAAAGAATACACTTGTACTGTTACAATCTATAACAAACCATGCATTTATTTGTGTGAGACAAGTTGAGTATTTGTGCATAAGATTATTGCTTCTGTTCCAATAGCATGAATTTTTAAAGAGGTACTGTACGACATCACAATGAATGAGTGGTGCAGTGGTAAGACAATGGATTCATAGTGGGGAGGAATGTGGTCACAACTCCATTTGGCCATCCAGATCTAGGTTTTCTGTGATTTTCCTAAATCACTTAAGGTGAATGTCAGACTGGGCCCTTTAAAGATGATGAGCAATTTCTTTCACCATCCTTCTGCAACACAATCCTGATTTTAAACGTAGATGCCAAATCTCAAAGTGTATGCTTTTTAACTTTTTCCCAAAATGGGGTTATTTGCTAAAAGAATTTATTATTTGGTTTTTTTTTCAACTAAATAAAATAAAACTGTTTTTGCAATTAAAAAACTTACTCAAAAGAAAGTTAACTTTAAAAATATAACTAAACAATCTGACTAATAATTTATGTTCAAAAAGTGCTGATGATTCTGTTCTAACCCAATAACACTGTAATTTATTGCTCGAACAGTACACCCACACATGGAGGGCAAGGTAAACTAAAGTTAACAATGTACGAGTGGCCAGCGGAGCCTGGAACTCTGGCCTATATAGTAATTAGTTCCAACAGTAAGCACAGCTAGCAGGTTGTGCACACTATTGCTGCCAAACTAGGAAGTGACAGACACACAGAATTGGTAGTTACAACAGGCTCATAATAGATTTTCTTCCAAAAATAATTTTTGTCAACATTATGGTTAATGCACAAAATAGCAAGCAAGTTAATTGGAATGTAGAGGCTTACCTCACTAGGGGTAAGATAGATACTGCCTACAGGAAAATTAAAGAGACCTTTGGAGAAAAGAGAACCACTTGTATGAATATCAAGGGCTGAGATGGAAACCCAGTTCTAAGCAAAGAATGGAAAGCAGAAAGGTGGAAGGAGTATATAGAGGGACTATACAAGGGCGATGTTCTTGAGGACAATATTATGTAAATGGAAGAGGATGTAGATGAAGATGAAATGGGAGATATGATACTGCGTGAAGAATTTGATAGAGCACTGAAAGACCTAAGTCGAAACAAGGCCCCAGGAGTAGACAAAATTCCATTAGAACTACTGACAGCCTTGGGAGAGCCAGTCCTGAAAAAACTCTACCATCTGGTGAGCAAAATGTATGAGACAGGCGAAATACCCTCAGACTTCAAGAAGAATATAATAATTCCAATCCCAAAGAAAGCAGGCATTGACAGATGTGAAAATTACCAAACTATCAGTTTAATAAGTCATAGCTGCAAAATACTAACGCGAATTCTGTACAGACGAATGGAAAAACTGGTAGAAGCTGACCTCGGGGAAGATCAGTTTGGATTCCGTAGAAATATGGGAACACGTGAGGCAATACTGACCCTACGACTTATCTTAGAAGAAAGATTAAGGAAAGGCAAACCTACGTTTCTAGCATTTGTAGACTTGGAGAAAGCTTTTGACAATGTTGACTGGAATAATCTCTTTCAAATTCTGAAGGTGTCAAGGGTAATATACAGGGAGCGAAAGGCTATTTACAGTTTGTACAGAAACCAGATGGCAGTTATAAGAGTCGAGGGACATGAAAGGGAAGCAGTGGTTGGGAAGGGAGTAAGACAGGGTTGTAGCCTCTCCCCAATGTTATTCAATCTGTATATTGAGCAAGCAGTAAAGGAAACAAAAGAAACATTCGGAGTAGGTATTAAAATCCATGGTGAAGAAGTAAAAACTTTAAGGTTCGCTGATGACATTGTAATTCTCTCAGAGACAGCAGAGGACTTGGATGAGCAGTTGAACGGAATGGACAGTGTCTTGAAGGGAGGATATAAGATGAACATCAACAAAAGCAAAACGAGGATAATGGAATGTAGTCTAATTAAATCTGGCGATGCTGAGGGAATTAGATTAGGAAATGAGACACTTAAAGTAGTAAAGGAGTTTTGCTATTTGGGGAGCAAAGTAACTGATGATGGTCGAAGTAGAGAGGATATAAAATGTAGACTGGCAATGGCAAGGAAATCATTTCTGAAGAAGAGAAATTTGTTAATATCGAGTATAGATTTAAATGTCAGGAAGTCTTTTCTGAAAGTATTTGTATGGAGTGTAGCCATGTATGGAAGTGAAACATGGACAATAAATAGTTTGGACAAGAAGAGAATAGAAGCCTTTGAAATGTGGTGCTACAGAAGAATGCTGAAGATTAGATAGGTAGATCACGTAACTAATGAGGAAGTATTGAATAGGATTGGGGAGAAGAGGAGTTTGTGGCAACACTTGACAAGAAGAAGGGATCAGTTGGTAGGACATGTTCTGAGGCATCAAGGGATCACCAATTAAGTATTGGAGGGCGGTGTGGAGGGTAAAAATCGTAGAGGGAGACCAAGAGATGAATACACTAAACAGATTCAGAAGGATGTAGGCTGAAGTACGTACTGGGAGATGAAGAATGCTGGCTGGAGTGGCCGTGCAGTTCTGGGCGCTACAGTCTGGAGCCAAGCGACCGCTACAGTCGCAGGTTCGAATCCTGCCTCGGGCATGGATGTGTGTGATGTCCTTAGGTTAGTTAGGTTTAATTAGTTCTAAGTTCTAGGTGACTGATGACCTCAGAAGTTAAGTCGCATAGTGCTCAGAGCCATTTGATATGAAGAAGCTTGCACAGGATAGAGTAGCATGGAGAGCTGCATCAAACCAGTCTCAGGACTGAAGACCACCACAACAACAACAACAACAACAAATAATTACCACATGACAATGGATTAACAGGCACTGTTGAAGCAAGGAGAAGTTTCAATGTCATTGAAAAGTACTTGCAAATCATTGCAGGGGCTGCAGCAGGGATAATGGAGATGACAAATGGGGCATGAGGTGCATCATGAGCCGTACAGCTGAACTGTCAGAGCTTCAACCTTATAACGCCTTACTCACAGAAGAGCGTGTGACTTATTGTATAGTCGTAGTAGCCAAAGAGTTTTTTACAGTTTCTTCTACTCATTGTAGGGGAGTGATTGATTCATTGATTGTCTCCCTCCCTTCCCCCAGCACTGCTCTTCCTGTAGAAATCACTATGCTTCTTCCTCTCTCCCCACAAACCCTACAGAGAGGAGTTCAGCATAACTTTTACAGACTGTCCCCTGGATGGAAGGAAGATTAGGGTTTAATGTCCTGTCAATATCAAGGTCATTAGAGATGGAACATAAGTTAAGAATGTTTCTAGAATGGGGAAGGAAATCAGCCACGTGCTTTCAAAGGGACCACTCAAGCATCTGCCCTGAGAAATTTGGAAAAATTATAGAAAACCTAAACCTGAATGGCTGGACGTGGACTTGAACCATCATCCTCCCAAATACTGGACCATAATGCTAACTGCTGCACCACCTCACTCCGTGCCTCTTCTCTGTAAATCTCCCTGCCCCCCTCCCTCCTCCTCCCCCTTCAGTTTGGTGATCAAGAGAACAGCATTCCCCAGATTTGTTAACCAAATGTCAATGTGTTAAACCTTAATCTTCTTTCTGCTTCTGCACTATATTTTAGTGTTTCTTTACCTCACTTCCTATACATTAGTTTTCTGACAAATGAATTAATTAACCATCTTATAAGATTTAAGGAAACTCTGTCTTCCAGTCAGTACAAGTACAACTTAAGCTTTCTTTTTCTTATTTAAATTTAGTTTGAGTAAGAATGAATAGTTCATAATAATTTAAAAATAGTTAATTAGTAATGCTGATTATAAAATCAGATTCACTTTGTTTATGGATTCTTTGATTTTTTCTACATCCTAGAAAGGTCTTCTTCATGGTCATATCAGTGTAACACAATGAATGACTTATAATATTTATTGCTGTATTTTCTTTCCTGTTGTTTCCTTTTGTTATTTTATCTTATGACTGTTGTTCTTTTCTTCATCTGTGTCCATTTTTGAATGAACTGTTATTTGTATACTGAAGTCTCTTCTGTTATCTCTGATTTAATCATCATCACTTTTAACTTTTCGATTTTTTGTAACTTGATTGTTTTCTGAAATCTCCTGGTTAATTAGTGTCTCATACTGTTACTTTATTTATTCTTTGACCTGCAGTTCTCAGTGAGTTCTGTGCATAGTACTAAAATTTCATTATCTCCAATCCTTTTTTATCAAAGGAAGTGTGTATTACAAGAACTGACAGATAGACCACCTTTTGTATATGACTATCAGGTTGCTATTGCCTTAGTCTGATATAGCTTTTCTAGTTTTCTTTTGTTATAATTTAATTTTTGGACCTTCCTTTTTTACAAAAATCCTTACATTATAGGTGATGACCTGTATGTAGCGGTACAAGTACGTGGTGGTCCAGAATCTTACATGGAAACATCATGGGTACAAATTGTTGATCTACGTAAATCAGATGCTGGTACATACACCTGCATTGCAGTGAATTCTGAAGGAATGGCCAGTGCTTCAGCAAAGGTTACAATTCATGGATAGGTGAGTATATATCTAAGCTGTGGAAGTAGTTTTGAGCTCATTAGATGTCTGAAATACGTAGTAACACAGATGTCTTAGTTGCACTGGTCACTTCATAGAATAAAATTGTGTATTAAACTAAGTACTATGCACACTGTGAAGATATTAAGGTATAATAATGCCACATGTAATATACCCATGAAGCTATCAAATAATAGGATGGTTTGAGCTTATGGTCGTAGACAGCTAATGTTTTGTTACTACCATGAATTCAAGTACCAGATGTGATATTTGAGGGGCTGATCATGTTGATTGCATTGTATCTGTATAAGTACACATGTTATTCTCACAAAGATTGGACAACAGGGATACATCTTCAGTGCTTGAAGCTATTACATGAATTGTCTGACACAAATAACTTGTGCACGGTCTAAGTTGGCCACCAGTGATATTATTTATCATCACGGAGTTCCCATAGAGGCTCCCTCTCCCCATAATGCGCAGGACTGTGAGCATAGATATGAAGAGTATAGAGGCAAAGAGACAGTGTGGCAGTAGAGAGGTCATCAGGGCACTGTGTGGCAGGACAGGTATATTGTCGTCTCTGCGAATTGGTGCGGGGAGGCAGTGTATGCCAAACAGCATAGAGGTGGTAGTCATGAAAATGTGCTGGTACATGGTGAGGCTAGCTGAAGCATGACTGTGGTGATATAAAAGTTTGGAGGGGTAGTGGAGAGGTCAGTGGGGAGAGATGGCACTGGTAAGGGTGCATAATCAGAAAAGGGCAGGTGGGGAAGCATAATGGCGAGGAGACCATAGCAGAGAAGCAGAAGGTGAGAGTGGCGGTATTGATCTCATGTGGTATCTTAACGGTTTTCTTCAAGCAACAGGTAATAGAGCCATTTGCAATCTGCTTGCTGCCTCTCGATGAGGAGGTCATTATAGATCAATCTAATGTCAAGGCCTTCAGGAAGAAAATCACGGACATTGAGGCACTACTGAAAAGTCAGTGGTACATCCATCACCAGGCAGGTGTGAGCCACCTAACAGAGCAGTGGAGTGAGATTAGTAGGGATCATTTCCAGGTAAAGCTTCTTGTACAATCCCACTGGCTTAAGACGACTGACGGAAGCTGTTGCAGGTTTCCCATGTAACAATATGTCAAAGGCACAGTCATCCCATCAAAGTATCTTGTGTTGACCTGAGTATGAGGGCTGCAAGGCTGGTCAGATTGTATCATTACACAACATCACAAAGTCATAATCTTTTAGAGTCATGTGGAGGAATACTTTAGGTGCTGTATAAGGAAGAGGGTAGACATGTGGAGCTGGGTGATGCAGCATTTTACTCATGAAGCCAGGCCAGGCAGATCAGGAGACTTAGTCAAAGGTTTTTGCAACACAAAGTCACCATTCAGGGAGATCACTACACCATACAAAATTTCAGTGAACAAAGGTCACATTTATGGTCTGCACACACTCCCAGGAGTACCCATGGTAAGCCTCTGTCCAGAGTGTGATATGGCACACTAGAGCCACCTTTAAGGTGTGATGCCACTGCTTGATGAACCTGTTACTCTGTGGGTGACACACTATCATTCTAAATTGACTACTGCTGAGCAGGTTGCACAAGTCAAGGAACAGAACCAATTCAAAGTGCTGACCTTGGCCAGTCATAATAGATGTGAGACAGCTGAAGCATGAAATCCATGTGTTGACAAAAGTTATGGCTGCGGATTCAGCCATAATATAAGTGGCACAGCTTCTAGCCATTGAGTGATGTGCTTGATATCCGACAGGATGTATAAATAGCTGTCAGAGGTGAGTAGTGGCCCTACAGGATAGATATGTAACACCAAAAGTGTAGTTTTGGGACTTCAAAGCAAACCAGTGGTGACTGAGCATGGTGTGATACCTTGCTCCTTTGCCACAGAATGCATGCATGAATCCAAAGCTTACAGTCCTTCACATTAGGCCATACAAAATGGTCTGGCACCAGGAATGAAGTCAGATGCATGCTGGGTCATGCCAAGTTATGTAACTGGTCGTAGATGACATGGTGAAATGGTCAAGGAACAAGCAGGAATGGCTGTTAGTGTGTGATGTCATAAGTGATGGGACAGGCTGCACCAGGAATAGGCTGAAGTTTGATGCATAGATTCATGGGCAAGTTGTGAAGAAGAGCCTGTAACTGTTGGTCTTGCTGTTGCATTTCCTCAAACTGTTCATAGTCAAAGTGGGATGATGTGGCATTTGTGCAAAAGAGGTAATCTGTCATGATGTTTTCTACACCATTCAATGACAGATATTGGTAGTGAACTATGCAATGTAATCTAAGTGCCAAAACAGTCAGGGCCAAGTGTCCTTTGGTGAATTTCAGATCGAGTCTGCGAGCAGTTAGTGGTCTGTATAAAAAATCAGAGGGCACTGATGTCTTACCAGAATTAACATGCTGCTTCATAAACTGCTAGTAGCTTTTGATCATATGCTGGCCACTTGTACTGTGGAAGTGAGAGTTTGCATGAGAAAAAAAAAAGAGTGATCATTTGAAACCCCCACTTCTTGTTACAGAATTGTGCCAACAGGGAAGTCACTCATGTACAGTGTTATGATGAGCTGGGCGTCATGGGGAGGGTGCAACAAATTAATGGCTTGGACAAGACAGTCTTTAATATGTTTGAAAGCAGATTGCATCTCTGATATCCATGTGAGTTTATGTTTACTCATAGCACTCTTGCCAACAAGGGCTTGAGTGAGAGACTCCTGAAGAAAAGTTGCCTGCATAAGGTGCCATCAATAAAAATTTATCATGTCTAAAAACTGACACAGTTCCTGGTAGTCCTGTGGCAGTGGCAGTTGTTGAATGGTCTCTTTGTGCTGTGACATGGGGAAAATGCCAGAGCAGAGTCAATGTTGGCATTTTTTTCATTGATTACAACTTTGCTGTCAGAGAGCACATAAAAATTTTGATTGAGATGCATGTTTGGGAATCTTCATCTGGTGAAAAAATAAGGATATCATCAGGCTACACGTAATGAATGGGAAGTTGAATAGTACACTATCGATAAAGGACTGCTATATTTGAGTGGCATTCTTAAGTACATACAGCATAGATATAAACTAAAAAAAGCCAAAAGGCATGATAATAGCCATATTGTAGGTATCATCCAGGCAATTAGGGATTTGCAGCTATGCTTTGTTGCAGTTTATGGCACTAAACACGGAGACGTCAACCAGGTAACAAGTGACATCCTGGATGTTTGGAACTGGATAACTGTCCAGTACAGTACAGTCATTGAGAACTATGTAATTACCACACAACCAGACAGAACCATCTTTTTTGGGAACTAATTTGATGGGTGAAGCCCAGGAATTGTCAGAGCTGGCCGCTGTGGCTGAGCGCTTCAGTCTGGAACCGCACAGCTGCTACTGTTGCAGGTTCGAATCCTGCCTTGGGCATGGATGTGTGTGATATCCTTAGGTTAATTAGGTTTAAGTAGTTCTAAGTCTAGGGAATGATGACCTCAGATGTTAAGTCCCATAATGCTTAGAGCCCTTTGAACCCTTTGAACTGTCAGTGTGTTAGTCTTTATCTACCGCTCACTTGTGACCCTGAGTAGATTTAGGAGCAGTACATGGTCTGTGATGCACTAATGATTATCTTATGAACTATTTCATTTTAATAGCTCACTGCACAAACTGGTCTTGTGGGGAAAGCCCAAAGACACGTCAGGGGAGAGCAAGCAAAACGCATGGTACCGAGCTTTGTACTTTGTATCAGCAGATAGTGGTGATGCTGTAGGTGTATCCACAGATGACAAAATGACTTTGGTGTCAGTCAGTGCTGGGGGACAGAAGGTACACTAAAACTGGGTGGAGGCAATTGACGAAGCCAGTCGAAACGGCACCATGTCAGTTGGAATTCTTTCTCAACATCATGAATTCTCTGCTGGGTGGTGTCATTTCCTGTCTGAAAATGTTCAGTGTTGAGAAGTCACTCCTGAAGGTATTGGTGGCTGTGGGACTTTCTGGTCAGTGGTGGGAACTGTTGTGTAAAGTGAGTGTCTCCATTGTACCAGACTGCCTTGGGCGCAAGGCTGATGACACATATGACTGAGTGGCTGCTAGCAATGTGAGTCAACATACTTCTGTATGGATCAGGAACCATATGCAAGTTTCAGAGGAAGTACACACTGAATACTGGCTCACTAACATGCGCAACCATGAATGCCCAGCTGCAAAAGTCATCAAAACCAAGGTCCAGCGTGCAGGTCTGATTGCCATATACTCAGATTATTGAGTCTTTTGCTGCATGGAACTGTAGGGCTGAACAAGGAGTGTTAGGCATAGAGTAGAGGGTAGCAAAGTACATACTTCTGACCCAGAGTTGGCAAGAGATCGTTGGTCACTACTGTTGAGAATGAAGAACTTGTTGTCAAGATGAGGATGAGACAGCAGAGGGCCAATGCCATCATTGTGTCTAGGCAGCTTAGATATCCTGCATCGTTTATTGTACCTCCTGAAAAACATACATTGAGTTTGGGAAGTCACAAGGTGAACAACAGTTGTGGGCAGAGTCACTGAATCATGTGTGGTACCAACAAAAGCAGTTCTGTGAAGGCACAGGTGCAGTGCAGTTGGTGAGCGTGTAGGGGTTTGTTGTGGCAGCATGTGGGTCATTCCTCCAGCTAACAGTGGCAACATCATGGTCAGCAGAGGTCAGACAAGATCAGCTTAGCTCATGTTGCACAGGAGGTTGCATTCAAGGCCATTGTTGTCTGGATTATTTACACATTGTCAATGTTGACTGATGGAAAATATTCTGTCCACAAGTTTGAGATGTGCTTTTAGTGAGTCTTGCTCACAGGAGACTGGTGGCCAGTTAAACTTGCGGGCAAAGCTTGACAGTCAATAATGTCTATGGTGTGTGATTGGGCATGAGGTGCAAATCAATCTGAGTATGTACCCGATGCCATAGTTGTCCTTTAAATGTTCATCGTAGAAGATGTGGTCCAACATTTCTCCTGGGAGTGGGTGTGGCAATGGAGGACTTCAGTTTTTACAGTCTTGTATTTCTTGTCCAGGGCTGGGGGAAGGATGACTTTGCTGGTTGTATTAAAAAATGACAAAGCACTGTGAAGAATTTCATGCTGTCACTGATGACATAACTTGCAGCAAAAATGCTTTGCACAGTGGCAAACCACAGGCTTTGTTGATCCAGCCAAAAAGGTGGCAGCTGAAGATGTGTACCCTGTCCAGTAGGTTGCCACTTTCATGTTCACAGAGGAAGAACAGCTGTGCTATTAGACACCATAACTGGCACAACTTGATGCATAGTAGGTGAATGGGAGACAATACCAATGGCTGCCTGATGCCTGGAGCAGATGATCTTGTTTGCATTGCAGGTGACCTCTCGGCCAAAGTGAGTGAATGCAACTCTGACCATTGGATTGATGTGGCTTGGAAGTAGCCCAGTTTGTAAGTTTAGCAGAATCTATTGAGATATCACACAGTAGGTTGTCTGATGTGCTCCATTGTTCACTGCCTGAGCACCACCGTGAAGTATGTCACTACCATTGTGGATAATCTGACATGCCTGGGGGGGTCTATCCATGACCCCAGGTATCATAACATGAGAACTGCTATCTGGATGTGTGAAATGTCATGATGGGATGATGGCAGCATTGTAGTGTGCAATAACTGTAGATTTTGCAAACTGAAAGCAAACATGGTCATTGTAGGTCATCAATGTAGTACTCTGCTATAGATGGCATGTGGAATGCATAACAATATGAGCTATATCTGAGTAAGAGTACAATTCACGTTCACAGAGTTGGTACAGCAGAGGTACATCTGTACTGCTTGAAGCCACTGCATAAACTATCTGTCAGAGATTGCTCATGCGTGGTCTCAGTCAACTGCCATTGATATTGTTTATTGTCGCAGAGTTCCCACATATATTTAACTTTACTTTAGTCTACTGCAGTAGTATGTAATGATGTAGTTCATATACAGGAAGGATAAAGGATGATTGACTTCTGTAACTAACAATGTGGGAAAAGATAGATTGCTAATTGCTGTAAAGAAGACACATCAAGTTGCAGAGGGGCACAATTAAAAGACACTCACATAAAGCTTTTGGCCATAGTCTGCATCAGTAAGACACACACACACACACACACACACACACACACACACACACACACACAAGCAAGCAAGCACACCTCATGCACACATGAGCACCAACTCCAGCCGCTCAGGCCAGCCTGAGATGCAGGAGTTGGCGGTCATGTGTGTATGAGGTATGCTTGCTTGCTTGCTTGCTTGCTTGCTTGCGTGTGTGTGTGTGTGTGTGTGTGTGTGTGTGTGTGTGTGTGTGTGTGTGAGAGAGAGAGAGAGAGAGAGAGAGAGAGAGAGAGAGAGAGAGAGAGAGAGAGAGAGAGAGAGAGATATGTTGCCATCGTTTAACTCCTGGAATTGAAGTATCTTATGATTGTAAGAGAGAACTCTACCTAATTCAGAGAACAAACTGTAATCAAGCTTGATTACAACAAGTATTGTGTAACCCAGCAAATGAAACACATGCCCTGTGCAAACATTCCCTCAAAGAAGAAGGTAGAAACTGTCTGGAACATTATCAAATAATATACAAATGAACAGTGTTCCGAATGAAACTGAGCCACAGAGAATAGCCCTGATAGAAATTATGACATTTTCAAATCATGGGCCACAAAGTTCAGTGATTACTTCCTGAAAGTGTCATCAAACATTGCACACATTAAGAAACAACCAAATAAATGGGCATCACATTTATTTATGTAGATACAGCAGGGCTCACCAACAGAAGTTAGTTTCAAAAATAAAAACCCTGAGAGGTTTACAAAATTTATCTGGACATTATACTGTAACAATCTACAAACTATGATGGTGTTTCTAACAGAATATTAAAGCCTTGTGCTGACTTAACAGAATTACCCTTCATCTGTCTTTGTAACCAGTCAATAACTTAGGGCATATTTCCTGGCAGTCTTAGTAATAAAAATGTTTATATAACTTATTTTCCAGTCTCGGTTGTATATTATTACAATATGACTAATTTTAATTTATTTGGATCATCTTCCAGTCTATGTAGCTGCTTCAGCAACCCATCATGCAGTTCTCAGAACTACACATTATAGCACTCTCTCATGATGAATGTCACCAGGGTTGCCAGAAGTTTCCCCAAGTGAAATTCCCTGATATTTCCCTGAATTCCAGACAAGTTTCTGCATTTTACCTAACAAATTTTTTGATCTTAAGTGAAAGTAAAGATGTAAGTTGACAAAAAATGTAAGGCCTTCTGTATTTCTAAACATATTATTAATCCTCTCGTTCTGAATTAACAAAAAATTGTCCCCTTTACAGACTTTATGGTCTCAAGGGCAAGTAAGTTAAGTAAATGAAATCCATTTTTGTATGAAGAATTTATGTTTTTATGAAACAGTTAACTGTAACTTTGAATTAACAGCAACTGTAGTTACTGACACTAAATCAGAAAAAATGAGACAAAAACTTTTTATTCAAGATCTTTTCTTCTTTTACTGTTAGCTTACAAAGTTGCTTTATTAAATTTTTAAACACACAGATGGTGAACATTACATTGTAAAGGTAAAAATGCTACAAAAATATCAGTCCTTTTCAAATGAAGAACAGATATTGACACACATCTCTATGTCTATGATGTATCCGTGAAGACACAAATTTATCAGAGCAAAGAATTAAAGTGTGTACAGAAAATTTTATTTATCTAAAAATGTTTTTCATCTAAAAGCTATGACAGTGACATATTCGTAAATCATAATTTAAAAGAAATTTTTTTGGCATAACCCAATATTTAGTTACAGTTTATCACTCCAAAATGTCACACATCAAGTTGAATACTTCAATTTTAAGGTGTTTTATAAAGACCACCTGATCGCTTCCATGAAAGCTTTTAAAGATAAAACATGTTTTCCATGGAATCAAATCTTTTAAACGTGTGTGATGGCATCAGATCATGAAACAAATTGTTTGAATCAAAGCACAAGAATTTAATATGAACAGAAAACTGTTCATCAGATTAAAATCAATAACAAATTTGAAGTTTGTGAAAACTGCTTTTATATCTACATCACTGACAATCTTATGATTAAACGAAAACCAAACAGATGTTTTGCCTTTTCATTAGGTGTTACAATATGTGAAAATACAGTAATTTTCAGCAAATTAGGTGTCACTTTCAGCTCTTTCAAGTAAAATTCAAACAAATTGTAAGCTGTGAGAAAACATACTGCATGCGTAAAATGAGCAGTCAAATGATTCATACATGATATTCAGACTTGAATGATGGAGTGTGTATTTTTACATAGCTGCATCCTGATCATTACCAGCAGTCCCAATAATTTCCATCTAAGAATGGAGGACTAAGCAAATGGAACAACTATGTACAAGTGCTATAGTAATATAACAAGATATACATATAAAATAATAAAGCACATTTCTTCATCCTTTGTATACAAGAGCTATCACAGGTTTTATTAAGTGTAGGTATAGGAAATTGAAAAATTGTACTTGAAGTTAACTTTCAGCAAATACTGAAAGTTTATCTGCCTAACTTCATACACAATATGCACAATATATCCACTGTTTTAGGAGTCTGTCACAACTGCAAGTGCACTACGATGTTAGCGAGGAGACATTGTGCAAATTCTGCTTTATTTTGCCAAAGAAAGTAAATTTTAACAAGGAAACAAGAGACATGAAGCTGTTACATGAAATGTGCCACTTTTTAGTGAACAGTTTTCAAGAGACAGCAAGTTTTAGTTACTACAAATATAATAAAGGGGCTAGACCAATGTCAGTATGCTTTTTTATATATAAACTACTTTCGAAGTGCCGAAATATATAGAATAAATAAAATGTCTGTAAAATACTGCTTTGTTCAATGTACTTGTAGTGAGACAGTCACAATTCCTGAAATCCATTGTCCATCGCCTCTGGACCGCCGAGAAGCACCGCATTCCTGTGTCCGTGGATAAACCATGAAAACCCACTGCATTATCCCGCACACAAACAGAGCCAGCCTGTGGGCAGATCAGTGAGACTAGATCTGGCAGACTGGGCTTGCGCATTAGTGGGGAAAGACAGGCTTCAAATTGGCAGGCCTGATCCATTAGAGCCATCAAAATGGCCTGTGGTTGTGGCCCATTGTGGAAATCCACTCATGTGGCCTCTATTTACGAGTCATGGACAGCATGTTGATGAAATGAGACCACAATGATCAATCCACATAACAGACAACTTGTGCATATAGTCTGAGAATCAATAATAATGAGGATAGATAGCAACTCACCATTATGATGATCACTGAGCCACAGACAGGCATGTAGAAAAGAGATCCAAACTCTCACATCTAAATTTTTGGCCATAGCCTTTGTCAGGAAAAGAGAGCACACGGAGTTTCACACAATTACTCAGACACAAATCATGCACACATCACTGCCATCTCTTGCCACTGCGTCTACTGTCTCTGAGAATCAGATTGTAATGGTCGCCTGGTCGTAGATATTGCTAATTGCTATAAACGCACTATTTCACTCCCATTTACGGAGCTTGTTAGCACTTGATGTTAGGTTGGCGCCATTACAATGCATTGTAGTAATCACTCCTGCTTGCTGGATCGCTGCTGTGTCTCGATGTAGATGCTGGCTCTAAATCTGGTTGTCTAGGGTTAAAAACATGAGGTCCTGTGTTTTGTTTTATGTGCTTTTGATGATAAAGGATGAACGAAACCAACAAATATGTAAACTTCAAATATTTATTACTCTGGTGACCATCTTACTTCCACTGTCCACCAAAGACCATGACACAACACAAAGTAGTATTTCCGTTACATGTTCTTTGCATTGTTTATCCACCTCAAACAATAACACACTAACACACTGTACCAAAGTGACATTCCGACTGCCTCTCGACCCTTCTTGCTGCTCGTATTAGAACATTGTCAAAGAACTACTAAAAAGAGATATAGTTTACAAGTCACATGTACATCTGTTATCATAATTTGTGCAGAAAAGTTATTAATTTGCATCGAGTGACATAATTTAACATGTTATTAAAATGACAGACAGATTTGTTGACTTGACAGAATAATTCTTTGTTACAAAAAGTCCGTTTTTTAGAAGTTTGTCAATTGACTTCTCTAATTTGCATAAATAAGTAATTAACATGAATTATTAAGAAATACATTGGTTTTCGTCTAAAACAGGATTGATTTCGTGAATACTAAGTGAAACCGCTCCTAGTGAACAAATAGGTTTCACTGGGTGAATTTTATTTAAGGAGATCCAAAATACCTAAGTTGTACACTATTTTTCGTACTTCATATTAATTATTTAAGATGAACTCAGTGTTTTTACATGATGACATTTGCTGTATCAGTGATAAAGTGATATTAACTTTTGTGTGGGTTAGTTATTCAGTATAATTTAATGGGTTGACTGTTTATGGAGACATGTTACGCAATCATTGTTAACATACACAATAACTTTTCTATAATCATAAATACTCGTTAAACTGGTTGAATTTGGAGGGTATCGCATACTTCGGTACAGTAAAGCCTTTAATATGTTCCGCTACAACACCCCCCTCGGGTAATATCATTTACAGAATGTTAATGATATTAGCCGACTAGGACAAATGTGTCAAATTGTTAAAATTTGGAAAAGTACTACTTTAATAATTTTTTTTGTTTTACTATGCATAATGTGTATGTATGCAATGACCATTACACCGTTTCAAAATGACTTTTTCCTGCAAATATTTTAGTTGTGTTGTTTCAAATGCACTTTGTGTTATGTCATTCAGTATGACAGCATAATAAAAATAATTAGTAATATATGAAAGTAAAAAAAATGTTAATCTTTGCTCCCAGTGAGCCACATGGAAAATGATTAAAAATAGACACAAATATATCACATGCAATGTTAAGATATATCAAAAATATATGTAAATTATTTCAAAGTCAGTTCTCATTGAGTCACAGATTACTCAATATAATAGAAGGAACATAAATATATTACATAGATGGACAGGTCATATGTCCATAGGAAAATATTGCAACTGTCTGCTCTTTTTGAGCCACATAAAACAAATGAAAACAAAGAACATAAATATAAGTATGGACATGATATATAAACACAAACACTAGAGAAGTCACATGTATGAATATAATATGCACTTGCAAAAAAAGGAAATATTTAAAAAACTTGTCTCCCATTGAGACGCATAGTCAAGACAGTTGTTGTTGTTGTTGTTGTGGTCTTCAGTCCTGAGACTGGTTTGATGCAGCTCTCCATGCTACTCTATCCTGTGCAAGCTTCTTCATCTCCCAGTACCTACTGCAACCTACATCTTTCTGAATCTGCTTACTGTATTGATCTCTTGGTCTCCCTCTACGATTTTTACCCTCCACGCTGCCCTCCAATGCTAAATTTGTGATCCCTCGATGCCTCAGAACATGTCCTACCAACCGATCCCTTCTTCTAGTCAAGTTGTGCCACAAACTTCTCTTCTCCCCAATCCTATTCAATACCTCCTCATTAGTTACGTGATCTACCCACCTTATCTTCAGCATTCTTCTGTAGCACCACATTTCGAAAGCTTCTATTCTCTTCTTGTCCAAACTAGTTATCGTCCATGTCTCACTTCCATACATGGCTACACTCCATACAAATACTTTCAGAAACAACTTCCTGACACCTAAATATATATTCGATGTTAACAAATTTCTCTTCTTGAGAAACGCTTTCCTTGCCATTGCCAGTCTACATTTTATATCCTCTCTACTTCGACCATCATCGGTTATTTTACTCCCTAAATAGCAAAACTCCTTTACTACTTTAAGTGTCTCATTTCCTAATCTAATTCCCCCAGCATCACCTGACTTAATTTGACTACATTCCATTATCCTCGTTTTGCTTTTGTTGATGTTCATCTTATATCCTCCTTTCAAGACACTGTCCATTCCGTTCAACTGCTCTTCCACGTCCTTTGCTGTCTCTGACAGAATTACAATGTCATTGGCGAACCTCAAAGTTTTTACTTCTTCTCCATGAATTTTAATACCTACTCCGAATTTTTCTTTTGTTTCCTTTACTGCTTGCTCAATATACAGATTGAATAACATCGGGGAGAGGCTACAACCCTGTCTCACTCCTTTCCCAACCACTGCTTCCCTTTCATGCCCCTCAACTCTTACAACTGCCATCTGGTTTCTGTACAAATTGTAAATAGCCTTTCGCTCCCTGTATTTTACCCCTGCCACCTTCAGAATTTGAAAGAGAGTATTCCAGTCAACATTGTCAAAAGCTTTCTCTAAGTCTACAAATGCTAGAAATGTAGGTTTGCCTTTTCTTAATCTTTCTTCCAAGATAAGTCGTAAGGTCAGTATTGCCTCACGTGTTCCAACATTTCTACGGAATCCAAACTGATCTTCCCCGAGGTCGGCTTCTACCAGTTTTTCCATTCGTCTGTAAAGAATTCGCGTTAGTATTTTGCAGCTGTGACTTATTAAACTGATAGTTCGGTAACTTTCACATCTGTCAACACCTGCTTTCTTTGGGATTGGAATTATTATATTCTTCTTAAAGTCTGAGGGTATTTCGCCTGTCTCATACATCGTGCTCACCAGATGGTAGAGTTTTGTCATGACTGGCTCTCCCGAGGCCATCAGTAGTTCTAATGGAATGTTGTCTACTCCCGGGGCCTTGTTTTGATTCAGGTCTTTCAGTGCTCTGTCAAACTCTTCACGCAGTATCTTATCTCCCATTTCATCTTCATCTACATCCTCTTCCATTTCCATAATATTGTCCTCAAGTACATCGCCCTTGTATAAACCCTCTATATACTCCTTCCACCTTTCTGCTTTCCCTTCTTTGCTTAGAACTGGGTTGCCATCTGAGCTCTTGATATTCATACAAGTGGTTCTCTTCTCTCCAAAGGTCTCTTTAATTTTCCTGTAGGCAGTATCTATCTTACCCCTAGTGAGACAAGCCTCTACAGCCTTACATTTGTCCTCTAGCCATCCCTGCTTAGCCATTTTGCACTTCCTGTCGATTTCATTTTTGAGACGTTTGTATTCCTTTTTGCCTGCTTCATTTACTGCATTTTTATATTTTCTCCTTTCATCAATTAAATTCAATATTTCTTCTGTTACCCAAGGATTTCTATTAGCCCGCGTCTTTTTACCTACTTGATCGTCTGCTGCCTTCACCACTTCATCCCTCAGAGCTACCCATTCTTCTTCTACTGTATTTCTTTCCCCCATTCCAGTCAATTGTTCCCTAATGCTCTCCCTGAAACTCTCTACAACCTCTGGTTCTTTCAGTTTATCCAGGTCCCATCTCCTTAAATTCCCACCTTTTTGCAGTTTCTTCAGTTTCAATCTGCAGTTCATAACCAATAGATTGTGGTCAGAATCTACATCTGCCCCAGGAAATGTCTTACAATTTAAAACCTGGTTCCTAAATCTCTGTCTTACCATTATATAATCTATCTGAAACCTGTCAGTATCTCCAGGCTTCTTCCATGTATACAGCCTCCTTTCATGATTCTTGAACCAAGTGTTAGCTATGATTAAGTTATGCTCTGTGCAAAATTCTACAAGGCGGCTTCCTCTTTCATTCCTTCCCCCCAATCCATATTCACCTACTATGTTTCCTTCTCTCCCTTTTCCTACTGACGAATTCCAGTCACCCATGACTATTAAATTTTCGTCTCCCTTCACTACCTGAATAATTTCTTTTATCTCGTCATACATTTCATCTATTTCTTCATCATCTGCAGAGCTAGTTGGCATATAAACTTGTACTACTGTAGTAGGCATGGGCTTTGTGTCTGTCTTGGCCACAATAATGCGTTCACTATGCTGTTTGTATTAGCTAACCCGCACTCCTATTTTTTTATTCATTGTTAAACCTACTCCTGCATTACCCCTATTTGATTTTGTATTTATAACCCTGTAATCACCTGACCAAAAGTCTTGTTCCTCCTGCCACCGAACTTCACTAATTCCCACTATATCTAACTTTAACCTATCCATCTCCCTTTTTAAATTTTCTAACCTACCTGCCCGATTAAGTGATCTGACATTCCACGCTCCGATCCGTAGAACGCCAGTTTTCTTTCTCCTAATAACGACGTCCTCTTGAGTAGTCCCCACCCGGAGATCCGAATGGGGGACTATTTTACCTCCGGAATATTTTACCCAAGAGGACGCCATCATCATTTAATCATACAGTAGAGCTGCATGTCCTCGGGAAAAATTACGGCTGTAGTTTCCCCTTGCTTTCAGCCGTTCGCAGTACCAGCACAGCAAGGCCGTTTTGGTTAATGTTACAAGGCCAGATCAGTCAATCATCCAGACTGTTGCCCCTGCAACTACTGAAAAGGCTGCTGCCCCTCTTCAGGAACCACATGTTTGTCTGGCCTCTCAACAGATACCCCTCCGTTGTGGTTGCACCTACGGTACGGCTATCTGTATCGCTGAGGCATGCAAGCCTCCCCACCAACGGCAAGGTCCATGGTTCATGGGGGGGAGTCAAGACAGTACAAGAACAAATTAATACTAAAATTGGACACTTAAATTGGTCACAACATAACACAAACATCAAACTTGGTGAACATCTGATTAACTGTAGAAAATTGTACACAAATCTTATGCCTAAGAACACAATAGTCACAAAATGATGGGTCTTGCACAACAATTTTTTCATTGTCTTTTATTTGGTGCAAGTATGTCCCATATTCAACAATACAAAAGGAAAGTAATTAATGTTTGTCACCTTCTTGCCCGTTGCAAGTAAAGAAGATGTCTCAAAATTTAATATTCAATAGTGACAATATAAATATAAAAACATTCTCTCAGAGATCTGGAACTTCTCCAGGGTCTGTAGGATGAGTGGTAGTTGCTATTAGACACACCCAGTAAAAAACTTTGCTGATAACATGCTTTATGGAAAATGGGTAAGTAACTGTATTCAAACAGGGAAATGTGCTTAACCATGTTTATATGGTTTCAATTCAGTGATGTTTCTTAATCCAAATAACTTTCTTGATCTGGGAAAGATAAGTCTATACGCATTAGGATGTGGGCTTTCTTTTATTTCAAATGGACCAATGTCAATGTTTACTTTAACATACGGACAACCTAGCTCAACTTCTTTGTCTATTTCAGTATTTTCAAACAATAGATCATTTTCAATTTCTTTAGTTCCTAAGTCTAATCCCTCTTTCCTACACTTAGACACATCCCTCTCTGTTTGCAAAGCATTGACATTTAAACATAAACCTTTGTTTTCATCAGTTCCTTTTAACACTGTGTTGTCACTTAACAAACTACTGTTTTCACCCCCTTTTTTATAAAGTCCACTACGGATTCTTGTCCACCATGTAGGATACAAGGTTGCACTTACCTTTGCTAATTCTTTCCAAAAGGCATCTTTGTTTATACAGTTTCCATAGTTGTTCCACAAAACTTCTAAAAACTTTTCCCCTTTCTCTTGAAAACACACATTTACATTCCATCCCTTTATATTTTCTTTAATATTATTATTATTACCACTCTCATAGATTAGTGTTTCATAGTTCCCAATAGGCAATAGCTTGTCCTCAGATACACATTCCCTAGTCTGCATTTCACTTACATTAACCTCATTATGACCCATATTTGTCACACCACTTACCTTTACCTCATCATCACTTTTCAATTCTACAAATACTTTTATTTCTTCCTCCACACTCTCATCAACAACATCACTTGATTTAGGATCATTATTTAAATGTCCCTCTATTACTTCTTCCTCCTCCTCCGCAACAACCCCATCTTCAGTTTCCCCCCTATGTATCTGAATCTCAGCAATTGAGTCTTTGGCTCCATTAAACACTTCGTCATCCCCCTTCTTATCAAATAAACCCCCCAAAATAGATTCTATTTGTGGTGTGTCTGACTTGATATTAGCACCAGTATCTTTTTCAGCCCAACTATGCAACTCTGCAATACCTTCAACTTCTGCACTTTCACTAACTACCTGTGCTTGAACACTGTTTTTATTAACTGTATCACTTTTACTCATAGTATCCCAAAACCTTTTATTAAATTCTAATTTATCCATTCTAACAACATCAGAGTTTTCATGGTACTTACTCTTTACATTGTATCCTCTCCTTTTCCAGTTTCGGTTATGTGTTGTCCTATCATAATACTGTCTAGCCCCAAAACTACGGACATCTAGTGGGACTGTCCACCGTTTCCCGGCTGGTTCCCTCGGTCTGTCCGTTTGTAGTTGTCGTTTTGTTCACTAGTTTCAGCAAACCGCCTTCTATCTTGTTCTCTTCCCCAATACCTACTTCTATCATTCCTGCTATCTCTCCTCCATCCTCCCTCCGGTGTATTGTTTCTGAAATCATTTTCATATCTCCTATCTCCCCTATTTGGAGCATTATTTCCAGAATTTTCAAAGTCTCTCCTCCCATAATAATCTCTATTTACATTCCTGTTCCACCCCCCATACTGGTTGTTGCCAGAGCCAAAACTTTGGTTATTTTCTCTTTCCAAGGCCCTATCTAATCTATCTACAAATTTCAGGAACTCTTCCATTGAATCGTCTGGTCCATGGACCAATTCCCACTGCAGTCTCTCTGGTAACCTTCTTTTTAAAACATCAATTTGTGTCATAATATCAAAAGAGTTATTCAAGTGAGCAAGCTTTTTCAATTGATCTCTGCAACATTTTTGCATTCCCCCTACTTTCATTAGAAATTTAGAAATTCTGACTTTAATCTGGCTTGTATGGATTGTGACCAAAATTTGCAAATAAATTTAGCTTCACACTCTTCAAAAGTATTCCAAGAATCATTATTCTCATTTGCCCAGGATAGGGCCTCCCCTTCAAGAAACCGTTTTACTAACTTGATTTTTATGTTATCTGACATTCCTACCACAAACATATCCTTACATTGGTGAATAAAGTCAATAGGGTGCAGATTTTCACCAGGAAAGCATTTCACTTAGATGTGCCCATACATTGTATTTTGATTGTAAATCGTTTGTTTGGACATCAATGCGTCCTCCAATTGTGTACATTTAGTGTGTATATTTTCTACTTTTGTATCTACATTAGTGGTATACAGGTTGTATTCTTGTTTAAGGTTTTCTGAAGTTTTGTCTATTCTCTGATCTAATCTTTCAACTTCAGTATCTACTCTGTTGTAGATGACAGCAATGCTGTCTGTGTTAGCTTGTATGTTTTCATTTAAACTTTCAACTTTAACTTGAAATCCTTTTCTGAAGTGTATCAACTGTTCTCTAGTGTCCTTACTGAGGCTAGTTTTAATTTCCTCACACTTCTCATTGAGATGAGTACTTAATACATCAAAATTGAAACTTAACTTATCCAGTCTATCTGTGTTTTCTTTCAGTTTCACACTTATTTCTTCACTGGATTGTTTAAGTTGCGAGCTTATTTGAGTTGCAAACCCTGCTAGCCACTCTGTTAAGTTTAATTGTTCACCATCCCCTGGTTCAATTTTTACATTTCCTACGATCTCATCACTCTCAGGCAGAGACATGTTAACTATTAATTATTTTAAATGACAACAACAACAAAATACCTGGCTTTATGCTATGATGTCGTGATCGGTGTTCCTGTTGGTTTCTTCACTTCTATTCGGTTTTATTGAAGCTGAGGTCTTGATTGATGACTTCTGTTGACATTATCCAGACGTTAATCTTCCGAGCGGTGTGATGATGGTTTTTGGCAGTCGCACAAACACACTTTATTTATTTATTTAATTTTGACATATTTTCACTGTTGCCACACTGCACAAATAAACTTTTTTTGGAATGCTAAGCACTTACGAAATTTATCGCTGCACTATTATCATCGATGCACTTAAAGATCCCGGACAGGCCCCCACTTTTGTAATGGTCGCCTGGTCGTAGATATTGCTAATTGCTATAAACGCACTATTTCACTCCCATTTACGGAGCTTGTTAGCACTTGATGTTAGGTTGGCGCCATTACAATGCATTGTAGTAATCACTCCTGCTTGCTGGATCGCTGCTGTGTCTCGATGTAGATGCTGGCTCTAAATCTGGTTGTCTAGGGTTAAAAACATGAGGTCCCGTGTTTTGTTTTATGTGCTTTTGATGATAAAGGATGAACGAAACCAACAAATATGTAAACTTCAAACATTTATTACTCTGGTGGCCATCTTACTTCCACTGTCCACCAAAGACCATGACACAACACAAAGTAGTATTTCCGTTACATGTTCTTTGCATTGTTTATCCACCTCAAACAATAACACACTAACACACTGTACCAAAGTGACATTCCGACTGCCTCTCGACCCTTCTTGCTGCTCGTATTTATAACATTGTCAAAGAACTACTAAAAAGAGATATAGTTTACAAGTCACATGTACATCTGTTATCATAATTTGTGCAGAAAAGTTATTAATTTGCATCGAGTGACATAATTTAACATGTTATTAAAATGACAGACAGATTTGTTGACTTGACAGAATAATTCTTTGTTACAAAAAGTCCGTTTTTTAGAAGTTTGTCAATTGACTTCTCTAATTTGCATAAATAAGTAATTAACATGAATTATTAAGAAATACATTGGTTTTCATCTAAAACAGGATTGATTTCGTGAATACTAAGTGAAACCGCTCCTAGTGAACAAATAGGTTTCACTGGGTGAATTTTATTTAAGGAGATCCAAAATAACTAAGTTGTACACTATTTTTCGTACTTCATATTAATTATTTAAGATGAACTCAGTGTTTTTACATGATGACATTTGCTGTATCAGTGATAAAGTGATATTAACTTTTGTGTGGGTTAGTTATTCAGTATAATTTAATGGGTTGACTGTTTATGGAGACATGTTACGCAATCATTGTTAACATACGCAATAACTTTTCTATAATCATAAATACTCGTTAAACTGGTTGAATTTGGAGGGTATCGCATACTTCGGTACAGTAAAGCCTTTAATATGTTCCGTTACAAGATCCAAACAAACTGTTCCTCATGCCTCCCTACCTCTCATCAGCAGCTGCTAGGCTAGTGGCAAGAAGTGGTGGCAACACTGACTGCAAACTGAGGGGAGTGGCAGGAGGGAGATAAGCAGTTGGAATGAGGGAGTAGGGAAGCAACGCACATACTCAGCTGTGCCCAGCTAGCGATGATGCATGATATCTCAGTAAACAAAGCACTTCATCTACTGAGACAAAAATGAGGTTTTTCCAGTGTTTTTTTTCTTTTGTTTTCAAATATCCCTGATACTTTCCTGATTTCTCTGACACATTTGAAATTCCCTTACATTCCCTGATTTCCAGAACATGTGGCAACCTTGGTTACCTATAATGAGACTTAAATATGCTATAGAAAGAAGCATGTATAAAACGGGAAATAAGCAGACCACCTCCAATTATAGGCTTACTTCTCTTCTTTCAGAGCTCTTAAAAGTGCTTGAGGAAGGAGTCTTTATAGAATATTGGCTCATTTAAATGAGCAAAAGTTGTGAACTGCCTCTGAGCATGGTTTTCCAGAAGGATTATCCACAGAGAAAGTGGTGTAAGATCTCAGAAAGGAAGTACTGGCTGAGCTAAACAAGAAAAATTAACTTGTTGGTATGTTCCGTGAGTTTGCCAAAACCTCTGATTGTTGGTATCACAAAATTCTACTAGACAGACGGAAATGTTGTGGCATGAATGACATGCCTCTTACACAGAAGGAGCCATCTTATTGATAGACTGTGTCACAGACATAAAATGAAACACAAAAAGAGAGAACAGAACATTTACAATCCTACAAGGATTGGTCATCAGCGATCAGTGAAAGGCAGTGCCACAAGTTACCTAAAAGCTGCACATGTAACATGTCCACTCATTATCAGCTGACATAAATCCACCTAGTGATGGATGTATACTCTGCCAAAACACATAGTAGAAAGTATAATGTATGCTGGTTACAGCAATTTTCTACCTTCAATTGTTTTTTAATTAATCTCCACAACAAAGTACTATACTGGAGAGATTAAAACATGCTTGTGAGACAGCACTTTTAAGAAAGGGCGATAAAACTGACATATCAAACTAATGCTCATTCTCTCCGCTAACAAATTCTTCCAAAGTCCCAGAAAAACTGATGTTCAGAAGAACTGTTGGTCACTTGAATGTCACCTCAATTTCAGTTTGGTTTCCAAAAAAGAAGGTTACAATTTAATGTCAAATTGACATCAAGGTCAGTAGAAACAGCACCAACACACATTGATTCAAGGATGGGGGAGGAAATTGGCCTTGCCCTTTGATTTAGATAGATAATAGAATCCTAAATGTAGATGGCCAGATGGGGATGTGACTGTTTTTCCCCAAATGTAAGTCCAGTGGGCTAACCACTGCACCACCTTACTCAGTATAGGTTTTCAGCAAGTGCTGTTAACACCGCTATGTTATCCTTTAGTGATATTATTCTGAAATCTGCAAACAGCAAAATGGTACTAGTCAGAATCCTGTGTGAGCTGATCAAAGCCTTTTACTGAGTGAACCATTAAATTCTTCTACAGAGAGCATAATTCCATAGTTTGAGCAGAATAGTGGGGGAATGGACTAAGTTTCACTTAACAGGCAGAAAATACATACTGATAGTAACTGGACAGATAAGAAATCTACTCACCAATCGGAGACAGGAGAATACACATATAAAAAAGATTTTGTTTATGCAAGCTTTCTGAGCCAGTGGCACCCAGAAACAAGGTCAGGGGCGACTTACCAGATGTAAGGCCAGTAAGTCTCCATCGACCCAGACTTCTGGATGACTTGTCTGATCTCTACCCCAATTCCTACTCCTCTCCACTTCCTTTCCCTTCACCCCTCTTCCTTCTCCTTCAACCCTTCTTCCAGAAGAAGGAGCCACTGTCTCCAAAAGCTTTCATAAGTAAATTTTTTTATATGCCTGTTCTCCTGCCATCACTTGATGAGTAGATTTTTTTATCTATCCAGTTACATTATATTGTCAAAACATGATTATTTTCTTTGTTACTGATAATGGAATTGAAACTGCATCAGAGTTGGGCACAGTGGGTACCGGAGTTCCAGAAGGTTTGGTTCTGAGACCCTTGCTGTTTCTTACATTAATAAAGGACCTCCCAATCTTTTATATTACCATGAGCAAGTTTATAATCACAGAAACATATACCTCTAATTATGTTTATAATTAATGAATAGAATGAATTTAGGATGAACTATTCAATTCACAACAACACTACTAGTGGCAAAAATAAATTACATAGTGACTGTGAATCCCTGTCTGTAGTTCAGAATGGAGTTTTATATTTTGCTGCCAAAGTCTGTAATAGGTTTCTAGGAGACATTGGGCAGGAAACTGAAAATACTAAGTAAACGAATACCTCATTGGAATTCCTATTTTAATTCCTCAAAATATCTGGACTTAGCGACATAAATTTATAAATCATCCAAACAATTTAGGTACCTTGTTTCATCTAAATAGCTTGAAGCTGAAGTTCAAGAAAATCTAAATTATGCAGTTTAAGACAGCACACAATAACAAACTGCCTCTAAATTATTAATGAAAAGCTGGAACTGCCAGACACATATCACAATAAATTATTCCTAGGCATTGTTTGTGGGCATACACACACACACACACACACACACACACACACACACACACACACACACACACACACTTAGGTGCTATCTAGTAAATAGGCTGAATAGTTTAGCATGGGCAGTAGCTGTACTCTCCAACACAACTAACATAGCACACTCTTCACCAGCAATTGCAGGATTTTTCTGGCATCTGATGGTTGTCATAAAGAGTGTGCTGTCACCATATTTTGAATTAGTTTGAAATATTCAGCCATCATATCAGAAAATGCAAGTAATGTGTCAAAAATATTATTGTTGCAGAAGACAAGAATTTAAATGTATGTAATGCAAAATCTAGAGACACATACCATCCTTTATTAACAGATCAAAAGATATTAAACATCCTTTCTCTGTGAATGTTTTAGCTAATTTGCTTCTTGCACCCCTAGATTAGTCATATAGGTTCTGACTCCTCAATACAAGTAAAAGAAAACTTAAAACAAAAAAAGGAAGAATTATCTGCTTTATGGAGCTAGGGATATTGAAGAAGGCTCTATACAAGTTCCCAGAACCATTATGTATGAAGAAAGTGGGTAAGGGAAACTAGCTCTGGTGTTCGGATCTCTTCACCAACAATTTCAGGGTTTTTCTGGCATCTAATGGTTGTCATAATCGAATGAATGTTGTTCCACAATTTGGTAGGGAGGTGGTCTAGTCATGTTTTGAGCTGGTATTATGTACAAATGTCAGATGTCTCTCATTGGTATCACGCATAATTTCAGAACTGTGCAGTGTTCGGAAAGTATCCTCCAAAGTTCTGTTCAGAGATGCAGTCAACATTTTAGTGATGAGTTCACCTTTCCAGATGAAAATGCTCAATTATAGTGTGCCCACCTCATCAATATCTTTCTCCAGTGATCAACCAAATAGAATGATCTGTCATATCTTCTGTCATGAAACAAACTGAGCATGCTTGGAACCAGTTGGAGCCAGCAGTTGATTATTGCAGGAGCCTTCGTCAGGTACTTGATTGCCTAAGGAGGGCTGCTGCCAAAGGATTCAATATGCATCAGCAGCAACATCTCAATCACCTAGATTACTTGCCAAGGAGGACTCAAGCATTTTTCAATGTGCAGGGTTGAGCAATGTAGCAACAGTTTTCATTTCATACTTATGTAGAAGTGTATACTTTGGAACTAGCTACCTTTATTTAGATTATTGTTTAATTTTTTAGTTCACAGTTAAGTTCTATTTTCAGTTTCATAAGACTTATTTTTTTCATTTTCTGCTTTCCTAGAAACCAAATCCACAAAATTGTACAGATATGCAACTGATACAAAACTTTTTTGTGAGGCATTCATTTTGACTTCCAGAAATGGTATTGGAGATTTGTGTAGTACCATATTTACTCGAATCTAAGCCGCACTCGAATCTAAGCCGCATCTGAAAAATGAGACTCGAAATAAAGGAAAAAAAATTTCCCGAATCTAAGCCGCACCTGTAATTTTAGACTCCAAAATTCAAGGGGAGAGAATAGTTTTAGGCCGCACCTCCAAATAAAAAAAAAGTTGGTCCATTGTAATATGAGACACAATTTAGGTCGAATGAATGACGATACAGCTACAGTAGTTTGGTTCGAGTCGTAAGCATAGCAGTTAAGCTTTACCAGGTAGCCATTGCTGTGCGTCAGGCGCTCCGTCCGTATTTATTCGGGTACCCTTCCTTTTTCGCGTGCTTCGTCTGGTTTGAATCGATTGCTTAGTTTGCTTCGATCTGATAATTGCCGTTTTCTTTTTTATAGGTGTTTACGTCACTCTTAAGCTGAAAATGCATTACTGTTCTGTGTCATGCATTGTTAGTCGCATTAGCAAAACAATGGCAAGAGACTGCTATTTGTTGTTACTTACACTGCTGCTTTCTTTGATAATGATCAACAAGAACCAAATAATAGACTGCGTATGATAGAACATGTTCTGAACGAGAGTTAGGTGAAAATTTTTCTCCGTTTGAAAATCTTCGCGGCCGCTTCTGCACAGAAATTAGTCATCTTAGGTTTAAAAATCTAGTCAGTTGCCGTGCTTCATTTCTGACTGTATCACTATTAGGCATAACAATAATACGAATATAAACATGACACGATACGTATATTATGCCGCGTTTGCTGTTGTCTCACTCTAGTTTCGTAGTTTATTAGGCAGACAGGATTTAAATCAGATAGCAGCAAACATGAAAAATACGTGGCACAATGTTTATATTCATATTATTCTTATGGTGAAGAATATCACTGCATGTGATTTACATTTCATCAGGTTCCTATTAGCAACCATCTCTTCTCACAGGTAGGAAAAAATTGAGAACGTAGAGTTGGCCATATTGACAAACATCCCAAACAGTCTTACCAGTCGGATTTTCGTAGTACATTGAAATTCTGCTACATTCGAAGATGAGCAATACGGAATTTGTATTTACTTCGTTGGATAATGCATGAAAATGCAGTGGTCGAAATTCGGGGCGGAGAAAAAAGCTCGTCTTCCACCCTTTTTTTTAAATTTATTTACTGACGCAGAGGTTTTGGCGCCAGTATTTATCTTTGTGCCTACAAAGCTTGCCTTTGTAGCGCTACATATATTCGACGGCAGAAGTTAGTTGTGGCGGCACCTACCAACATTTTTCAGAACCTCCAATTGCTTTGCACTCGATTCTAAGCCGCAGCTGGTTTTTTGGATTACAAAAAGCGAAAAAAAAGTGCGGCTTAGATTCGAGTAAATACGGTATATACACAGACAAGTTATAGCATCTTACAATTTTATGCCAAGCTTCAACAGCTGTAGCTAATGAGAAAGTAAAGCAAACTAAATACACCTCTGAGTGAAAATATTGCAATTACCATCTGCCATGAGACTGAATGCCACCTGATGGCATTATGGCACATAACACAGCCAGGAAAGTGTATAAGTGGGACAAAGATGACTATGGAATCATTCTAGAAATGACATGATTTGAAAATGTGGAAATCAATTGGCATAAGTGATTTTGACAAAGAACTGATTAGTTTGGACTAAAACAGGAAACAAGCATACCGAAAATGTTGAACCTGGTTGGCTGTTTGTGTGCTAGTGTTGTGAGTATGTACATGAAGTGGCTGAAGAGTGAAGAACCAAGAGTAGGCAACAAAGTGTTAGACATCTGTGCCTCATCACAGTCCAACAGAGGTGTGTGCACACTGTAAACCAGGACAGATGACGACCTATAGCAGATCTGATGACAAAGTACAGTGGTGGTGCAGGCACAAGTGTTTTGGAGTGCATCCTTCAGTGCACAATGTTGAACTTGGGGCTCCACAGCAGATAACCCCTACATGTCTTCATGTGATACAATAGTATCATTAGTTATGACTGCATTGGGCATGAGGACATGAAGAATGGACATTAGATTAAAAAAAAGTGTCTGCTCATCTCCTGAATCACATTTCCTTTTACAGCAGGTCAACAAACAGACGCTCAAAACACATTCCATGCCATGGTTGCAGTCTGATGGAGGCAGTATTAAGCTATGGTGGACATTTACCCGGGGTTCCATGGGATCTGTAGTAGTTATCGAAGACACCATGACTGCTGTGGATAATATGAACATTATCATGGACAACCTGCATCCCTTCATGTTTGATGTGTTCCCCTACATATGAAAAGTGCAGAATCATGATATAGGGGTTTAGAAGGTGTGATAGTAAACTCACATGATGCCTTAGCTACCAAATTTGCCTTATCTGAACCCAATGGAACACTTCTGGTATGCAACTGAGTGCCAAATCCATGCCCACAAGACAACAGCCTTTAATTTAATGTCAAACCATGTGGAATTGCTGCTATGTATGTCCCAGAAATGGACCAACATACTATTAAGAAGATAGTAACAATGCTTTGATGTTTCAGTATATGTGGCACATAATAGAAGTGAAGTCTGGATTGGATAATGTATCCAGAAGCCCATACCACAATAGGAACAACTGGAGTAGACTTTACTGTATCACTGTGGTGCATTTCACTACTTAAGTGGAATTATTTTATTTGTTACACCATAATTTGAAATGTGGCACTTACCTTATGACAAAAAGTACACTGATATTCTCAGATGTGATGAGAAGGCTATTTTAGAGTCAACTGTTTTGAAATGCTGATTCTCAGAGTATAAAAATGGGCCAGAGCTTACAGTGCTTATAGATGGGGACACCAATTACAAGGATACACTGGGTATGTGGACACTTCAACATTTGATATCTGCTTCTTTATATATAAAGGAGTTGGAGAAGAGTAATGTATTGTAGTAAGCTTAGTCTACCTCCATTACTGAGTCCCTAACTCTGTGGTGAAAGCCGGGAATGGGGCTACTGACCTGACTTCAGGTAGAGTGCAGACTTTTTACACTGTGGCACTAAGAAGGAGTGGGTCGTGGACCCATCACCCTGGCCACCCTTTATTCTGGGAAAAATCCCCAGTACTGAATGGAATGGTAGCCATTCTGGAGGGACTGAAATGAGGAAAAACCCCGTCTCCTGTCTGAGTTTGAATTTGGGTCTTCCAGGGCCTGAATCTAGTTCTCTACCTGCTAGACCACCACAAACACTCCATTACTGGGTTCAGATCCTAACATTCCAAAGTTTTTTTGTTTTCTTTTCGTGTGTGTGTGTGTGTGTGTGTGTGTGTGTGTGTGTGTGTGTGTGAGAGAGAGAGAGAGAGAGAGAGAGAGAGAGAGAGAGAGAGAGAGAGAGAGATATGAACTGTGGTGGACTCAGCTGTGGAATGGCAACTGAGGAACTATTTGAAGAAGTAACAGTGTGTCTCAGTCAAAATTTGCTGTAGAAGGCTTGGTAAACTGAGTGCAGACTGTATTCCACTTGATACTGATGAGAACTGCAGCCTTTACTAGAAGATAATTCAGGAGTAGGCCAACAGTGTGTCATCCCTGGAGTCTTATCATAAAGTTATATAAATAAGTCTGCTGACTGTTTGTCTTCATGCCTGTGTATAAAGTATCTTCCCCAAAGGTAATGTTTACAGACTGATACTAGTTTTAAAGATGCACAATTTGAAAATGAAAAAAATTACCTACTGTTTTTCTTCACACTTCAGGCAGTTAACTGGGATCCTTTTTGTGAACAAATGATTTGATAAAATGGGACTTATATGACTTATAAGCAAAAAGTTAGTGTCTCATATGAATCTGTTTGTCATCCAATACCAAATATTTGGTTAATTTGAAAACTGATAAAATAAACGAAACTGAATGCATAGATTCTGCAGGATGTCAATGTAAATGAAAGTAACATGTTGACCAGCAACACAAGAAGCAGATTTAAACACATTTTGTATTTTACATAGTATCACCATATTTAAGCTTGTACCATGCCTGACAAAAAATAATTGAAGCACCCAGAAGGGGAGGAGGGAATGGACTGAAACTTCATGAGTTGAGAGTTTATGTGATGTTATTCCAGTGATTACAAAATCACATCAAATTTAGAAATAACTTGGCAGTGTGAGACCACTTATCAGTATGGTACTGCATCCCCTTTGGCCTGGATGCATGCACTGATTCAGTTAGGAAGCATGTCATTGTATGCTCTCTTGACACAACCAGCCCACTGCTGTTGTAACTCATGCTTGACATCCTGAATAGTGTACAGGGCAGAGTGAACAAACAAACTGGTCCCTCACGTGTTCTATTGGGGATAGATCTTGGGATCTTGCTCACCACAGGAGTACCTCAACATCACGTAGACAGTTTGTAGAGATATGTGGCATGTGTGAATGAGTATTGTTCTGTTGAAAGTAGCACCACTGTACTGTAACATGAGAGGTAAGGCACAAGGATACAGGATATATGTGGCACACCATTTTGCCATCAAAGTTCTCTACATTACTAGCAGTTTTGACCTGAAGTCATACCTGATGGCTCCCCACACCATGATGCCAGAGGTAACACCACTGTGCCTCTTCAAAGCATTGGAATAATGAGACCTCACCTCGGATCATTACTATACTGCCAATGATGGTTATTCAGGGTAGTGCTGAACTGTATTCATCACTGAACACAATGTGACACTATTCATCAGCAGTCTATACTTCCCAGTCATGGACCACACCAAATGCAGTCAATTGTGTTGTGGTGTCAATGTCACAGGACAGTAACTCCCTAGTCTGGCTGCTGCTAGTCAATGATCAGTGGTGTGGGATGACACAGAATGTTGTAAGGAGTCCATTACTTGTTCTGAGAGGGCAGGTGTAAATGTGATGGGATTACTATGTGATTGGTGCACAATAGAGTGACCCTCAGCAAGTTGGTCAGATGTGGCTGACCAGAACCTTGACAACAAGTATGCCTGCCCTCATGTTGCCATGCAGTGGGCTGAACCACACTGAGGCACCTTCCAAACTGTCAGGTGCTGATAACACTGTCTTACACTGGTATGCAATGCCTCCACATCCTTCACAGTAATCACTTAATATCCGGCACTGATCAAACCTCATATATAGCCTACCAGGCATGGTGGGAGGATGAATAACACCAACAAATTCTAGTGTTCATTTCGCCTGTCACAGAGAATTGCAAATCTAATCATTCACATACCCACAAATGGTATGTACATGTACGAAGTTACTTTGACACCTGACTGTGTTTTCTGTGTGCTTCACTTCCTTGCCAGCAGTGTTATATAAGTTTAAATCACTTGTACACGTTACACACTTTTACTTGAAATGTGCCATTTATACTGCTGGTTGACACTTTCACAAATGCCTAGTTTTGATGCCTCCTGTCATTCATTCATTCACACAGTGAATAACACAAAAATTATAGATTGCTACTTACCATAAAGAGCACACGTCAAATTGTAGACATGCACAATTAAAAGACACTTTCATAAAGCTTTCGGCCACAGCCTTCATCAGTAAAAGAGAGACACATACACTATTCACACACACAAGCAAGTGCACATCATGCACACATGACTGCAAACTACAGCATCCCAGACCAGATTGTCAAAGAGAAGAGTTACAAAGGAAAACTTCACTGCATTGTAGGATGGCATTCTGGCCCGATATGCTGGAGCTGGCAGTAGTGTGTGCCTGAGGTGTGCTTGCTTGTGTGTGTGTGTGTGTGTGAGAGTGTGTGTGTGTGTGTGTGTGTGTGTGTGTGTGTGTGTGTGTGTGTGTGTGTGTGTGTCTTTTACTGATGAAGGCTCTGGCCCTGGCCAAAAGCTAAAGGTAAGTTTTAATTGTGCCTGCCTGCAACCTGTCATGCCTTCTTTATGGTAAGTAGCAACCTGTCTTTTCCTTCACTGTTGATATTCATACCTGGAGTATCCACTGTTCAACATAATAAATTATAGTATTCAAGGGTTTACTGCAAGTCAAACAGACACTTCATATTTATAGCAATACTAAAAAATTAAATTATCTGTTCAACTAAATGCTAAAATAAAGAGATGCATAACTGATAACATGATTCAAGTGCTATGACATACATAAAACTAGATACACATTCTTTTGCCTTTACTGGTATCCTTCAGACTCAGGTAATGTACATATTAGTAATATACACACCATGCTCCAAAGCCACCATTAGGAGAGAAGCCTAAGGAATGTGCGATGAGTGAGATTACACATTATATCAAAAGAAAAATTTGCTCAAGAAAACTTTACAATTATGAGATGACAGATTGGTTGGCCCTCACGAGCCTTCAGATGGTGAAATTCAAAGTACTCCCAATGTACACATTTTTCTACTTTCAAATGTGTCTTATATGCAGCTTCAAGGTAAATGTTGCCATTTTCATTTAAACTTCAGACAGTAAGTGTTTATGTAACTTCAATGTATGATTCCAGAGAATGCTGTCAGGTCAGAATGTCTATGTATATGAAATATATCTTTGCAATATGGATATTAAGCTTAAACAGAATTTACATCAACTACTCCCAGTTCTCTGATAATTTATAGCAGGTATAGCTGATAAATGCTCTTTTACTTTATTATGAAATATCTTGGGATTTCTAGTTTCCTACCTAATACCAGTTGGCAGTCCATTGAAGACTTTTCCACCAAAAATATAAAAGTCCCTTCTGAACCCCATACAGAAATGCAATGTCTGTATGGAAAGAACTTTTACTTAAAGGTAGTGGAAATTATTTTCTATCAATTGTTTCTAAGCAATGATAGAACTTTAGAAATTTAGTTATTACTTTATAAAATATGAGTGAACACAACACACATGCTTAGACTTAAGGTCTATGAGTATAATGCTGCCAGATACTACTACTACATACTAAGCTCATGACTGTGTGAAAGTGAACATATGCTGTCACCTGTAGAAGAATTAATGTTAAAAGCACCATAAAAAGAGAACCGAATAGAAGTAAAAATGCAAAATACATTTCTTTACAGAAATGTTTGTAGTTTTAATATTTCACTGTGAAATTGGGAAAATTAATATTTGCAGAAACCATCTGCTTCACTCAGTTTTTAAAAATTACCATTCATAACGGCATGTGTACCTTGATTGATGATAACACTTTTTATTGTTCATTCATTTATATGAATAGTCACATCTTTAGTGACACACAGTGTTGTATGAATTTATATGTAATTTGAAATGAAGTTACATCAAGGTAATTAATACCACATATCATTGTATGTTACAAAAGCATGAGACTACATCTCATTTTATTGTTTATTCAACACTAATAAAATAAATGTTGTAGTGTTTCATTTATAATTTTTCTTTTACAGGAGAAGCTGAAGAATAAACCATCTAACAAAGTAAAAAAAGAAAAAGGATTGCAATAGACACTGTTGTGGTGACAATAACTGAATTTTAGTGTGTATAACAGGATTTGTAACACATTTAGAACAACAGTTGTATTATGTCACTACAATGTATTGCTGTTAATTTAGAATGTACCTGACAATAATATATATAGTCTTAGTATTAATAAGAATAATACAATATGTTAACTTTCTGATAATGTGTTAATTTTTAGTAATGTTAATGAATATGTGAAGGAAAACAATTATTGTAATAAAGTTTTTCATTATAAAATTACTAACTAACTACATCTTTATTTTGTTACTATGCTTAAGTAGAGTCATGTACAAAATGTGAACAGAACATGTGTCAAGGATAAGCGATCTGTTGGAATAATCATCAAAATGTGCATGAGTAAGTAATGTCTTTTCAAGGTAAGCCAGATAATTTGTCTTCATGGCTTTCTGGGATATGATGAACACAGTCAATTATGTTGAAAGTAAAATAGTATTTGGGGGACCAACCATTATGAGACCAATTGCTCTCCAGGCTTGGTTGGAATCTTGTCTGTCTAATAAAAAACACATAGGCTTAGTTAATAGCTAACTCTGAGATGGGAACTATACTAAACTAACCTTAGACAGTTATAACCTACATCATTATTCATGGCTCAATATTTGTCACTAAATTTATACATAATCTACAGGATACTTTAAATGATTGTAATGCTTGGTTATGAGATGAGCTGTTTGATCAAGAGCAAGGACACAATAACTTCATATGCAAACAATGGAAAATGTGGGATGGAATGTAACAATATAATGAAAAGGATAGTGGAGATGATGAGACACAGATAGGCAAAACAAAAAGACTGTCACAAAATAAGCTTTTGGCCACAAGGCCTTTGTCAAAATTAGATCTGTCTCTCACACACACACACACACACACACACACACACACACATACACACACACACACACTCAAGGAAATGCAGCTCACACACACACGTCTGCAGTCTTTGGCAGCTGAAGTGACATAGTGAGCAGCAGCAGCAGTGCATGATGAGGGAGGCAACTGGGTGGGAGTCAGGAGGAGGCTGGAGTGGGGAGAGGGAGGAATAGCAGGGGAGATGTGGGGGACAGATGAGGTGAAGAGAGGGTAGGCCAGCTAGGTGCAATAGGGAGGTTAGACAGTGGGCTGGGGAGAGATGGGGGGAGGGAGGGGTAGTGGAAAACGAGAGAAATAAAAAGACTGGGTGCATTGGTGGAATAGAGGGCTGTGTAGTGCCAAAATGGGAATGGAGAAGGGGCTGGATGGGTGAGGGCAATGACTAAGGAAGGTTGAGGCCAGGAGGGCTATGGGAATTAGGACTTATTGCAGGTGGATTTCCCATCTGTGCAATTTGGAAAATCTGGTGTTCGTGGGAAGGATCCATATTCCACAGTCTCTGAAGCAGTCATTGAAATGAAGAATGTCATGTTAGGAAGCGAGCTCAGCAATGGGATGGTCCAGTTATTTCTTGGCCACAGTTTGCCGGTGGCCATTTATGCAGACAAACAACTTTTTGGTTGTCATGCCCACATAGAATGCAGCACAGTGGTTGCAGCTTAGCTCGTAGACCACATGACTGGTGTCACAGGTAGCCCTGCCTTCTCATTATTTTTCCCATTCATTTGGGTGTATTTTGCGAATTTTTCGGACATAATTCTACATTATTTATATAATTTCTTGCATGTTTTCCACCACCATGGGTTCTTGTTCCTTCCATCTGCATCAATATCGAAAAGTTTCCTTATCCCTAGCTAGAACTCAATCCCACATACTCTTTCTGTGTTATTGATTGGCTCATGGAATCCCCCCAATTGGCCTTACCATCAAATTACCCATCTCCGGCTGCCACTGCTCCTTCCACTGCTCCTTCCACAATGACCACTATCTGTTCCTATTCTGCCAATCCTTAGTCATCACCAACATAGTCCTGCAAAAGCTTATAAACCAAGTCCAAACCACGTTGCAATGCCTTCTCTGCACATGTAAAATTCTCCTGCTATGCAATCCCAAATTCCTGGAAACAATAGCATGCATTGAAATTCTTGCTCTCCAGGAACTAGAGCAACATGCACAACACCACCTCAAAAAACTCTCCAGTCTGCTTACTTACTGCTCCTGCCTTGCAGTACAATTGTCCACCACCTCTACAACAACATCCAAACCTCCCCCACATCCCCCCATAGCTGACAAACCCTGTCTTGCAGCCCTACTACATTTACCTAACCCTCCAAAACACTCTCCCACAGCCACACAGAATCCAGAACCTAAAAAGACCCAAAACACACTCATGAAAATTCCCTCCAGAAGCCTTAGCCCCACAGAAATATCAATCCTTTCCAAAGGCCTCACTTTCTGCCCCACTCCCAAAGTCAATCATGCAGGCCTTCCCTCCTTCCTCTGGTCCTTACAGTGGAAAAACTTTGTCACCACCAATTAGACTCAACCAAAGACCAATATTGAACCCTGCCTGACTCAGTTCACTCCTCCATCCAACTGTGATCCACCCCACTGCCCCCAAATCACCCCCTGTTAACTTTCCAAAATTTATTAACCTCACTACTTACCTCACCATCATTTCCCAAATCCCTCAACATGCAAACTAACCTTACATCAGCAAAAAGAACTACAGTCCACCATCTAAGAACTTGTCTTGACCCTATAATCTTCCCTGCAGACAAAGGCTCCACCACTGTTGTTTTGAACCACAAGGATTACCTGGCAGAAGGACTCTACCAGCTGTCAGATACATCCACCTACAAACCTTGCCACATTGACCCCATTCCAGAAATCCAGCAGGATCTCCAGTTTCTCCTCAAATCTGTAGGCCCATCCCAGAATGTCTTCCCAGAGTCCATCTCTCTGCTCACCCCTACCACTCCCCACACTCCTATCTTCTACATGATTCCTAAGGTCCATAAACCCAACCACCCTGGATGCACTACTGTGGATGGTTACTCTGCCCCCATTGAGAGAATCTCTGCTCTTGTAGATCATCACCTTCAGCCTGTTACCCAGAATCTACCCTCATATCTAAATGATACCAATTGTTTCCTCCACAGACCTCCACAGTTCCTGTTGGCTGCGCAGGGTAGCTGTGTGGTCATAGGCATCTTGTCACAGTTCCCACGGCCCCCCTGTCAGAGGTTCGAGTCCTCTGTCGGACATGAGTGTGTGTGTTGTCGTTAGCATAACTTAGTTTAAGTTAGATTAAGTAGTGTGTAAGCCTAGGGACCAATGACCTCAGCAGTTTGGTCCCATAGTCCTTATCACAAATTTCCAATTTCCAGTTCCTGTCTGTTTACCACATGGTGCCTGCTCATCACTGTTGATGTCATCTCCCTTTACACTAACGTTCCTAATTCCCATGGCCTTATCACTATGAACACTACCTTTGACAGTGCCCAACTGATACCAAACCAACAATCTCCTTCCTAATCATCATGACAAACTATATCTTCACCCACAATTACTTCTCCTTTGAAGGAATTACCTACAAACAAAACTGGGGTTTGTCTATGGGCACCTGCATGGCACCATCCTCTGCCAACCTACTCATGGGCCATCTAGAGGAATCCTTCCTAAACACCAGGAATCCTAAACCTCTCACCTGGTTCAGATTCATTGATGACATCTTTGCTATCTGGATCAAGGGTGAGGACACCCTGTTCACATTCCTCCAGAACCTCACAGCTTCTCCCTCACTTGCTTCACCTGGTCCTATTCAGATCAACAAGCCACCTTCCTAGTTGTTGACCACCACCTCAAAGATGGCTACATCAGTACCTCTGTCCAAATCAAACCTACTAACCACCAGAAATACCTCCAATTCGACAACATCCACCTGTTACATACCAAGAAGTCTCTTCCATAAGGCCTAGCCACACATGGTCATCACACCTGCAGTCAAAAGTGGTTCCTCTTAAAATATAATAAGGGTCTCACTGAGGCCTTCACAGACTGTAGTTATCCTCCCAACCTTGTACAAAAACGAATCTCCTGTGCCTTATCTTTCCAGCCTCCCACCACCTCCAAAAGTCTCACTGTCTGGTCACAGAGGAGCAGTTCCCTCATAACTCAGTACCACTCAGGACTGGAGCAACTGAATTACATTCTCTGCCAAGTTCTCGAATACCTCTCATCATGACATGAAATGAGACATGGTCTGCCCACTATCCTTCCACAGTGGTATTCCATTGTCCATCTAACCTAAAAAGTATACTTGTCCATCCCTACGAAAACCTGCTCCCAATCCTACACCTCATGGCTCATATCCCTGTAATAGACATAGATGCAAGACCTGTCCCATACATCCTCCCACTGCCACCTACTCCAGTCTGGTCACAAACATCACTTATCCTCATCAAAGGTAGGGCTACCTGTGGAACCAGTAATGTGATTTATAAGCTAAGCTGCAACCACTGTGCTGCACTCTATGTGGGCATGATAACCAACAAGCTGTCTGTCCGCATGAATAGCCACCGACAAAATGTGGCCAGAAAACACCTGAACCACCTTGTTGCTGAGCACTCCACCCAACATGACATTCTGCATTTCAATGACTGCTTCACAGCCTGTGCCATTCCCACCAACACCAGATTTTCCAAATTGTGCGGGTGAGAACTCTCCCTGCAATATATCCTATGTTCCCGTAATCCACCCGGCCTCAATCTTCATTAAACATTGCCCTCACCCATCTGGCCCCTTCCCTGCTCCACTGCATGCTTCCCAACAGCACTTCACCATCCCTCACCCCTACCCTGCTATCCTTCCCCATCCCCAGCTCAGCCCCTTCTTACTCCCATCCAGTTGCCTCTCTCATATGCACTGCTGCTGCTGCTCACAGTGTCGCTTCAGCTGCCAGAGACTACAGTCATGTGTATGTGTATGTGAGTTGAGTTTGCGTGAGTGAGTGTGTGTGTCAGTCTTATATTTTTGACAAAGATCTTGTTGGCCAAAAGCTTATTTTGTGACGGTCTTCTTGTTGTGCCTATTTGCGACTCGGTATCTCCACAATATGGTGAGCAGCAACTATTATTTTCATAATATTGTAAGTTCATATACAGTGGTATTAGCAGCAGAGCAGCTCATAAATATGCTGCTGTATGCTTTCCCAATGTAATAGCTTCTTAAATAGTTTCTCAGGCACTGCATAGGCTGGTGCTACGAAATTGCACATTTTTTCTATGAGGCAGTTACTTGTAATTTCAGGTGTGACTGTGATACATGAAGATGATGAGCAGCTGCCTTGTAGCAGTACTTTATAGTTTTTGCAACACTATTTGAAGAAATGTCTGAAAAATTTTAACACACACGATAAAAAGTTCGCTGTATATGTCCATTTCATCTCACTGATAACTTAAAGGTTTTTATGTCAAACCAAAAATAAGTGCAGTGGTTGTACATAATCTGGTATTTAATGTAGAACATACTACATAGTTGATGGAATTTGTGTTATGAGGAAAATGGAATAGGTACTTTCAGAAGATGACTAAGAGAAGTGGGGACAATCTGAAGACTATGAACCATCCTGAAAGGAAATAGGCTGAAGAGGAACACTGTCCAGCCATTATGGTATGGCAGCTGTATGAGTACAGTGTAGTGAGTATAATTGGCAAGATGTGTGTTACTTCACACTATGACTTCAGAAACTCATAACCCAGGGGAAGAGTTGGTTGATACATGGTAAGCAAAGCAAGCATAGCACTGTGTGAGAGAAGCAAAACACTTTTGCTTTTCTGAGGAGTGATAAGTTTTGAGGAAGGCTGAGGTGACAGAGGAAATTAGCTTTTGTTTCCCATTGATAGTACAACAGTGAGAAACTAATTATATGTTTACTTGTTTATTTCTGTAGCTTGTCAACATTCTTGCATGAAAGTCAACACTTACAAAAAGCAGTAGTTAACTATGGAAACTATGAAGGTGGAAGAGCAGTGTCTGTTGATAAGATGGACATGTTGAAGCATGGAGATGGTGGTAATGCAACTGAGATCAGCTACCATGATGTATGATTTATAATAACACCTGGTAAATTTTCCATGTGTAGGTCAATTCATGTTACCTACACAGATTACCTAGATTGCCTTCAGAGACCAGGAATATTATCAACAGATTAGAACCAGAGAAGTGACTGAAATTTTGTTGATTCTTGGAAACCTCATTAAAAGGTTGTGATACTAACAAACCATCCTAATCCCATCAGATAGTCTCTGACCCATGTTCTCATTTCTCTACAACAAAAGTGGGACAGATATTGGTAAGTATAAAATTGATTAATGTGAGGCAAAAGAGTGTCACATTAAGTAAATCTTGGGTGAAAATTTATTTAGTGTTCAATGGAACATATGTATGAGAAATTATGATGCAAATTTAGTTGCCTCAATAAAGACAAATAAGACATGTAGTAGTTTATTAGTTTGTATGAAACTGAATAAAGCAATGCAAACAACTTCACTGCTTGACTTTTACATGCCAATGGCTTGAGAAATATTCGACAATGATCATGTCCTGATTGAATTTCAAAGTTAACTACTGGTTACATAAACATTAACATAAGGCTTGTGAGACATTACATCAATCATGTAATGCACTTTTACATATGTCCATATTGACTGTAATGTAACATTTCTTCACGAAATGTTCACAGTGGTGCTGGCACCTAGTATGCTACAGTGCCGCTCTCAAAAGCCAGGAGCCCTGATGGATATTTACAGAGTAGTTAACAGCTAATACTATTCAGATAAAATATAATGACAGCACTGTTATAAATGTATTTGAAATGATAGAGACAATGTGGATGGTATATGGAATGTTCTGGTGGTTAGACTGGACATATGATAAATAAAATTTGTTACATCAAACACTGGAGAAAGATAATTAACAATTCAAAAGGTACCACAGTCTTTAAGTAACAATGATGGCAAGAAGACACTGATATTTGAAGAGTACAGGAAAGGAACATTCTTTGACTATGTTTTTTCAAAAATGAGTTATGTGTCCTATGAGATGTAGGACTCTGTGATCTTTAATATTGTTAATTGACCAGTGTGATTATACAAATAGTCCATGTTCTACAACCCGTTTTAGATTAAGTATGCAGGGAAAGAATGTGCTGTCTCTTACTACAGGGAATAAATTTACTTTATCCAATGTTTTGTATTAATTTTTAAATTCCTTGTGGGTTGGCATACAACATTAAAGCAAGAAACAGAGAACTTTCCTTCATTGTGCATTGTTGTTGCTAGTGAAAACCTTTGCTTTAGTTTGAGGCATTTGATTTAGAAATGCAGGTGTTGTAAGTGATTAATTTCAGTTTTAATAATTTGTTATTTATACTGAATGATGAGTACTTCATCTGAGGATGAAAGATAAATACCTTCAGATTCTAACTGTGTTAGGGGGATATCAAATAATTCCATTCCACTCATATTTTACATTCAAGGATTCTATCATGTTTGTATTAATAACATCATTATTATAATAGAGGGAAACATTCCACGTGGGAAAAATATATTTAAAAAGAAAGATGATGAGACTTACCAAACAAAAGCGCTGGCAGGTCGATAGACACACAAACAAACACAAACATACACACAAAATTCTAGCTTTCGCAACCAACGGTTGCCTCGTCAGGAAAGAGGGAAGGAGAGGGAAAGACAAAAGGATTTGGGTTTTAAGGGAGAGGGTAAGGAGTCATTCCAATCCCGGGAGCGGAAAGACTTACCTTAGGGGGAAAAAAGGACGGGTATACACTCGCAACACACACACATATCCATCCGCATATACACACCGTTGGTTGCGAAAGCTAGAATTTTGTGTGTATGTTTGTGTTTGTTTGTGTGTCTATCGACCTGCCAGCGCTTTTGTTTGGTAAGTCTCATCATCTTTCTTTTTAAATATATAACATCATTATTAATTATATTATGTCTAATTAATGCTTCCTACAAGGGTGATTGCACACAGTTAGTCATATGAATTAGGAGAAGATTGCAACAGTAAGTTAATGTGCTTTGAGGAAGAAAGTGCTGAAGAAACATCAAATATTATAAGAAAATTTAATGATATGGGAGACTGGAATGAATAACAATTGTATTTGACAGGTCTTGTTACAATACTTCTGGTTCACAGAAGGGGATCAAACAAGAATGAAGATGAAAGACAGCTTTGAGAGTGTAATTTCAACTACAGAGTTAGAGCCAAATATGACAATGTTCCTATAAGCACAAAAGCCTTAGTGGCAGTACATGAAATGACAAGATAGTGGTTAATGATAGGTGATCAATTTATAAAGAGATAAGCATGGAAATAGGCCATGGAAAGTTATAGAAGAAGTAGAAGAGGTAATTTACAATCACAATGATTGATTTAAGGGTAGATCAACATATTATAGCAACACAAAGAAGCTACATCTCCTAGAGGAACTTTTGATGAAAAAATGCATGAAATGTTCCAGGAAATATACCAGAAATTGGACAGTTCATATAGATCATATTCAACAGCATTCAACACCAAATTCAATATAATTTTTGGGTATCCAAGGAGTGATATGTGCTCAACCTGTGATAAGTACACAGCTGAGATGAAAGTACTGAAGGCAAGTTTATCCGAAAATTTAGATGATGACATGAAGAAACAAGCCTTCAAAGAAATTAATAAGATCACTGTTGACCACAAAGTACACAAAGTGAAAACCATAACATTTTATTTCAGGAAAAGAAATGCTTGCTTACTTAGCCAAAGGTCTACTGAAAAAGAAGCAGTCTTCATGGACTACCAAATAAATTTATACTTCCCAAACATAAGTACTAATGATGTCTATTATAAAAGGCAGTTGTCTGTTTACTCTTACAATACTCATCAGCGTTCAAATTCAACTTCAGTGTTCTACACTTACACTGAAGACTCTGGAAGAAACGGGGTCAATGAAATGGTTTTCTTTTTAAATCATGCTTTTATGGAAGTATTGGACAAGAAAGTCAAACGTCTTGAAATTTTTATTATTCATGTTCAGATCAGAACAAGAATTACGCTATTGTAAGTTATCTTAATTATCCGGTGAGTGAACTGAAACTTTCAGAGACAGTGAAACGAACATTCTCTATTAGTATACACTCTTTTATGTAGTGTGATATGCATGTGGGACCGATTAACACAAAGGCAGTAGCAGAAGTTCCAATGGATTGCATGTAGATCATGATTAAAGTTTGATGCAAACCTAAGGATCCTGATGTTGTGGTGGTCAATCAAGATAATTTAGGATACAAAATTTGGAGTCTTTCCTGGAGAAGAAATACTCAAGGAAATGTCCATTGCTAACAAAGGTCACCAGAGAGGTAGTCATCACAGAAAATGTACCTCTCTCATTCAGCATAAAAAAACTTATAATGAAGCTTGCATTTCACAGGTGGCGAGAGCTTCACAGTGACTTGAAAAACAGCAATCTGGAGAATACTCAACTCCTGCTTACAAAGGTAGAATATAAAAATTTAATAAAAGATTATTTCAGAATAATTTTATATCCTGCTAAACATAATAATAATAATAATAATAATAATAATAATAATAATAATTTGTTTTTACATGTTCTCTGGCAATACTGAAAGAAAAGTATCAGGACCTCTAGGTTTTAAAAGATTACTGTGAACAAAGAGCTCAAGAGTTTTACACAAAGTTTTTACACTAGGCTGAGAAGTGCATATTAGTAAAAAGTGATATCATGTTTTATTTTTCTTGCCACATTATCACATGAAGTTAAAATAACAAAGAAAAATTGTTTAACAAGAAGTATTTTTATTGTTTCCATCATTGTTTTCATTACAAAATACTCTGACACATAAAGATTAGCAAAAAGTACAGTTTTACTCGCAATATCTTCTATTCCATTACATATAAGTAGTAGATTTTTCGCTTGTAACACATGACATTAGTTTAAATATCATGCCAATAAAACTACAATATCAACATTTAAGTTATCAGTCTATATTAAATTTAATATGTATAACATCAGTTTCAAATGACTTAAATATTAATAATTTTATCCGTTACTACTCATGAAATTTGGTTTCAAACTTTAAAATTACTTTTCTGAACAATTTGATAATATGGACAAAGCATATTCTATTCCTGTGCTATTCATTTACCAAAAACAGCAAAAAAATGGTTCAAATAGCTCTGAGCCTATCTGACTTAACATCTGAGGTCATCAGTCACCTAGAACTTAGAACTACTTGAACCTAACTAACCTAAGGAGATCACACACATCCATGCCCAAGGAAGGATTCGAACCTGTGACCATAGCGGTCGCGCGGTTCTACACTGAAGTGCCTAGAACTGCTCAGCCACACTGGCCGGCAACAACAGCAATTGATTTCAATTTATGTTTTTCTTTTTACACAAAAGCTTCAACTAATCCTCTAAGCAAGTAAGTCACAGGCATTCATAAATGCTTAATATGCAAATATACATGCACGTTCAATGGCCCTTAGGTAATTTTGGACCAAAGGATAAGCCAAATACTTCAAAAATATCATTAGAAATGCTAACTATATATATATCAATGAAAATAATCAATTATTGATAATATAAAGTACACGCACACACACACACACACACACACACACACACACACACACACACACACACACACACACACACACACAAAAAGGGTTTAACTTCTAAAAGCTTTAGGAACCAATGGCTCCTTCTTCTGGCAGAAGAGCTGAAAAGGAAGGAAGAGGTGTGAAGGGAATGGACTGGAGAGGTTTAGGGAAAGGAGTACAGTTCAGAACAGTCACCCTGAACTCCAGGTCAGGTAAGACTTACCAGAGGGGATGAGAAAGAAAGATGGATTGTTGGGGACTGAACCAGACATGATGTGAAAATCTGAGAGCTTAAAGGTGGAAGACAGGGTAATATGCTAGATAGTGATTACTACTAAAACATTGTGCATGAGTTAACAAAAGTGGAAAGCTAAATGCATTGTAAACAATGGAGGTGGGTGGTGGGATGGTGAGAAATACATGAGTCAGGAAATGAAAGACAGAGAAAGCTAAAATGGAGTGAAGAATGGAGTAGTTACTGTGAAGAAGTGAAATGGAAGGAATTAATGTAAATTAAAGACAGTTCAGAAGCTGATGAAAATATTTTGCTAATATTTCACAATTTTCATTATTGTCATTCTCATTTTTGAAACAGATGTTTGGAGGTTGGTACTCCTTTAATTTGTTCTTAAAAGTTTGGTAAAAGTCAGAAGTACTATTTTTACTTTTAAATTTTTTTTATATATTTCCAAAAATTTCTCCTTTTCAAATCTCGTTTGGTATATCTGATTAACCTGGCTGTTTCCTGCCTTTGTTGTTTAAATTGATCACAATCTTCCATTTTCTTTGAGCATTTCCATTTTCTCCTCTTTTTAGATCTTTGTGTTATGGCTTCTTCACATATTTCATTCCACCATATTTTACTTTTTGTTGGCCCAAATATTTTCTGTGCAGCATTATTAATTGCTTTGGATATTTCTTGCCAGTTGCTATGTTTAGCCACTTTAATTTAGTTTTGATAGTTTTTAACTGATTCCTTTCTTATAGTAATCCTGTCTGTATTATATTTTATTAACCTTTGTCTTTCTTTGTTCTTTATTAGGTAGGAGTTTGACTTTAATTTTAGAGAATCAAATTCAGCATTCCTTACTACTTTCACATTTATAATTTGCAATGTACTTTTTCCGAAATAGCCATGTGATCTAAGTGAAATTCTCGTAACATTGGGTTGGGAGATATCCATGTTTCAGCTTTTCTTGGGAGTTTCTTAAAGAAGTTTGACATTAATTTCAGATGAGAGATTTGATACAAGCTGATTAGCTTCACACCATTTGTGTTGGTTCTTCTATGAGCTTGATAGTGCCCTACTACATTTCTAAATTTCTTTTCTCTGCCTATTTGTGCATCGAAGATGCCTAATAGTAATGTGGTGTTCATCTTTGGAATTTTAGGTATTTCAGTTTCTAAAAGATCCCAGAATTCCTCAGTTTTTTTGAGGGATTTCCTGTTGTCTTCATTTACTGGTGCATGGCAATTAACAAGTGTGTATATCTTGTTTTTGCATTTAAGTGATAGGAGAGTTTATCTTACTGAGGTGGATTTACATTCTTTAACATTTCCTGTTATGCTTTTGTGGACATATAAAGCTACACCCAATAATGTCATCTGGTTCAGAAGTAGCAACTAACAGCCGAAACTATAAAAGTCAACTAACATTAAGAGCTTCTTGAGATTGTAGTATTCCTGCTCAGTAATACTTATAGAAACAATAATATTTGTGAAGTGCTAAATTTTACCTGACGTTGGTGAACTCGACCTTGAGCCAACTGAGAGGTCAGAAGATGTGGGAGTTGGGGGGAGGTGAGGAGTGTTTTTTGATTGTCTTCCACTGCTGATAGTTCACGGGAATGTGTGTTTCATACCGATCTGCTGCTGCTCTATAAATTTCAAACGAAAATAACATGTGTCCTGGAATGTGCACCATTGGGACAGCGACCTTCAAATGTGATACTTACTTATAGGGAGGAATACGAAATTAAAATAAGGGTGTTGTAATAAAACGCAATGAGTAGAAGAAAAATGGCATTCAAAATATTTGGTAAATATTTGTGATTGTCTCTAACATTGCATTTAAATATAAGAGCAGTTACTGTTATTAATCAGTTAATCACGTGCTCCCTCGGGCAACAACACTTAGTCAAGCAATTACAGTGTCACAGCTCTGAAGTCCATGAGGTTGGCAGCAATCTGAAAACAGTGAACAGTAGGCACAAAATGTTCCTAATAGTCATAGTGCCGACTTTTAAAGATTAGTACGTGCAGAGGAGAGGGGGAGACGGGTCAACTAACGCGCCTTAATGTAGCTAGTGTCCTGGGGGCTCATTACATACCGGTAACAGTTTACAAGTCAATAATAAGATGGATGCGTATGCTGCTCGAGGTGCTGCCCCTCAAAGTCAGTATTTGCTCTTGAGTAAAAACGGTTACGATCTTTTTCTCTTGTACTTCTATTTGGCCATAGCCGATATTTGTTGAAGTGTTCGTTTACGAGTATTGACGGGTACCAGTAGTTCATGTCACAGTTTCAGGTCATTCACTGCAGTGCTGGTTTCATCACTCGCTTGAGTGGATTTCGACACAAACAATAACCTATAAACATTCATCTTGTGGTGTTGCAGTTCTTCATATATACACGCTTGCTAAGAAAATTTGATGAGGAATTCCGCCTTATGCAAGACACCTTTGAAGTTTTATTGTACCCAGGCTCCTTTCAATACTTTTTGTACTATCTTCAGTGGGTTACTTTATTTCCTTTCCGTAAATTTGTTATTACACCTTAACGTTTAGCGTAAACATTTGGCACAAAATATTTATATTTGTAAATGAAGTGAGTGTTGAAAAATATTGTACATGGTTTGTTTACAGTTCACTTTGAGATATGTATTGTGGGCTCATGCATTGTATGTTGGTTATTACAATATGTCTAAAGTTATGGTTTTTTAGCTTCTTTGGAAAAAAAGGTGTATGTATGCATTGGTTTACGTACCTTACATGAAGCTACTGAATATTTACGTTGGTAGCTGTAAGTCTGCTAACCAATCTACAACTTGTCATCACAGCACAACAAAGGAACAAACACCACAATATCAAAGCCATAAGTAACATGCAAACTAACGCGTTACATACTCATTTTCGTTTGGAAATGTGTAATATACAAAAATAAAAATTACGTTTTGCTGTTTGCAGTTGACAAGTTGCAGATTGGTTAGCAGACTAAAAGTTACCAGCACAAACATTCAATAGCTTCATGTAAGGTATCTACACTAATGCATATAGCCACCCTTTTTCCAAATAAGCTAAAACACAATAACTTTAGCCATATTGTAATAAACAACATACGAGGGTAATCCCAAAAGTAAGGTCTTCAATTTCTTTTATAAGTACATAGATCTGTTTATTTCTACAATGGTTTGCATCAGTTTGCAGCTTGAACATTTAGCTATTTTACGACATAATCACCATTTCTGTAGATGCAGCTTTGTAGACGCTGTGGCAGTTTTTGTATACCCATGTCATACCAGCTCGCAGCCATGCTGTTCAGAAAGTTATGAACCCCTTCTTTCACATCGTCATCGGAGCTGAATCGCTTTCCAGGCAAATGTTCTTTTAACCTAGAGAACAGGTGATAGTCACTGGGCGCCAAGTCAGGACTATAGGGTGGTTGGGTGATTATGTTCCACCGAAACGGTTGCAGGAGAACAATTGTTTGCCGAGCGATGTGTGGGCGAGCGTTGTCATGGAGACAAGCCGTTTCAGTTTTTTCAGAGTCTCACAGTACCTGTCAGCTTTAATTGTGGTCCCAGTGGGCATAAAGTTGACAAACAATACCCCTTTCCGATCCCAAAAAACGGTTGTCATGACTTTACCGGCAGACGGTACTTGTTTGAATTTCCGTGGCTTTGGCGAAGAAGGAAGCCGCCACTGGCGTGATTGTTGCTTGGTCTCAGGTGTAAAGTGGTATGGCCAGGTTTCGTCACCCTTGACAATTGACATAAGAAAGCTGCCCTGTTCGGCTGCAAGGCGGTGAAGAAATGCGCGGGAAGCATCAACTTGTTGCCGCATATGGTCCTCAGTCAGCATGCGTGGCACCTATCTTGCGCACACCTTCCGGTAGTTCAATGTTTCCGTTAAAATTCTGTGAGCGGTGCTTCGGGAAGCCTTTGGAAGCAACGTGCAGAGATCATCCAGGGTGATCCCGCCGATCTTCACACATGCTTTGCTCAACCTTCAACACTGTCTCCTCAGAAACTGACGGTCTTCCGCTCCTTTGTTCGTCGTGAATTTCGGTCCGATCAGCTGCAAACTCTCTACACCACTTACGAACATTTTTGACATCCATGCACGACTCACCATTCCCTTCCGTCAATTGGCGATGGATTTCAATCAACGCAGTGCCCTTTGCGTTCAAAAACCGAATAACTGCGCGCAATTCGCACTTGGCGGTAACATCCAACGGAAGCTCCATTCTCAACTGCTGCCACGCCAAGACTGAGCGCTAGACTTGGACACTGTTTCTATGTTTCGATACAGTGTATCGATACGTGTTCACTGTTTCGAAACAGTGGTGTTCCATTCCGCCCCTGTCTCGGACCAGATTCGATCTCGAGCCAGACACAGAAACCATGGAGGTACAGAAACTGTATCGTTGTTTCAAAATAAGGCTGTTTCAGTCCACTTGTGCCTGGAACGGACTAATTGTATCGAAACAGTGATGTTTCATTCCACTCTGTATCGGTCGAGATTCGGGCTCGGCACAGGTACTGAAACACAACATACCACTTGTAACGGAACATATTAAAGGCTTTACTGTACCGAAGTACGCGATACCCTCCAAATTCAACCAGTTTAACGAGTATTTATGATTATAGCAAAGGTATTGTGTGTGTTAACAATGATTGCATAACATGTCTCCATAAACAGTCAACCCATTAAATTATACTGAGTAACTGACCCACACAAAAGTTAATATCACTTGATCACTGATACAGCAAATGTCATCATGTAAAAACACTGAGTTCATCGTAAATAATTAATATGAAGTACGAAAAATAGTGGACAAATTAGGTATTTTGGATCTCCTTAAATAAAAATCACCCAGTGAAACCTATTTGTTCACTAGGAGCGGTTTCACTTAGTATTCACGAAATCAATCCTGTTTTAGACGAAAACCAATGTATTTCTTAATAATTCATGTTAATTACTTATTTATGCAAATTAGAGAAGTCAATTGACAAACTTCTAAAAAACGGCCTTTTTGTAACAAAGAATTATTCTGTCAAGTCAACAAATCTGTCTGTCATTTTAATAACATGTTAAATTATGTCATTCGATGCAAATTAATAACTTTTCTGCACAAATTATGATAACAGATGTACATGTGACTTGTAAACTATATCTCTTTTTAGTAGTTCTTTGACAATGTTATAAATACAAGCAGCAAGAACGGTCGGGAGGCAGTCGGAATGTCACTTTGGTAAAGTGTGTTTGTGTGTTATTGTTTGAGGTGGATAAAAAATGCGAAGAACATGTAACGGAAGTACTACTTTGTGTTGAGTCATGGTCTTTGGTGGACAGTGGAATTAAGATGGCCACCAGAGTAATAAAAATTTGAAGTTTACATATTTGTTGGTTTCGCTCGTTCTTTATCATCAAAATCACATAAAAAACACGGGACCTCATGTTTTTAACCCTAGACAACCAGATTTAGAGCCAGCATCAACATCGAGACACAGCAGCGATCCAGCAAGCAGAAGTGATTACTACAATGCATTTTAATGGCGCCAACCTAACATCAAGTGCTAACAAGCTCCGTAAATGGGAGTGAAATAGTGCGATTATAGCAATTAGCAATATCTACGACCAGGCGACCATTACAAAAGTGGGGGCTCGTCCGGGATCTTTAAGTGCATCGATGATAATAGTGCAGCGATAAATTTCGTAAGTGCTTATCATTCCAAAAAAGTTTATTTGTGCAGTGTGGCAACAGTGAAAATATGTCAAAATTAAATAAATAAATAAAGTGTGTTAGTGCGACTACCAAAAACCATCATCACACCGCTCGGAAGATTAACGTCTGGATTATGTCAATGGAATTCATCAATCAAGACTGCAGCTTCGATAAAACCGAATATAAGTGAAGAAAGCCAGCAAGAACACCGATCACGACATCATAGCATAAAGCAAGGTATTTTGTTGTTGTTGTCATTTAAAATAATTAATAGTTAACATGTCTCTACCTGAGAGTGATGAGATCATAGGAAATGTAAAAATTGAACCAGGGGATGGTGAACAATTAAACTTAACAGAGTGGCTAGCAGGGTTTGCAACTCAAATAAGCTCGCAACTTAAACAATCCAGTGAACAAGTGCGTTTGGATTTTAAACAATCAAGTGAACAAGTAAGTTTGAAACTTAAAGAAAACACAGATAGACTGGATAAATTAAGTTTGGATTTTGATCTATTAAGTACTCATCTCAATGAGAAGTGTGAGGAAATTAAAACTACCCTCAGTAAGGACACTAGAGAACAGTTGATACACTTCAGAAAAGAATTTCAAGTTAAAGTTGAAAGTTTAAATGAAAACATACAAGCTAACACAGACAGCATTGCTGTCATCTACAACAGAGTAGATACTGAAGTTGAAAGATTAGATCAGAGAATAGACAAAACTTCAGAAAACCTTAAACAAGAATACAACCTGTATACCACTAATGTAGATACAAAAGTAGAAAATATACACACTAAATGTACACAATTGGAGGACGCATTGATGTCCAAACAAACGATTTACAATCAAAATACAATGTATGGGCACATCCAAGTGAAATGCTTTCCTGGTGAAAATCTGCACCCTATTGACTTTATTCACCAATGTAAGGATATGTTTGTTGTAGGAATGTCAGATAACATAAAAATTAAGTTAGTAAAACGGTTTCTAGAAGGGGAGGCCCTATCCTGGGCAAATGAGAATAATGATTCTTGGAATACTTTTGAAGAGTTTGAAGCTAAATTTATTTGCAAATTTTGGTCACAATCCATACAAGCCAGATTAAAGTCAGAATTTCTAAATGGACCAGTGTATAGAGGGAAAGTAGGGGGAATGCAAAAATTTTGCAGAGATCAATTGAAAAAACTTGCTCACTTGAATAACTCTTTTGATATTATGACACAAATTGATGTTTTAAAAAGAAGGTTACCAGAGAGACTGCAGTGGGAATTGGTCCATGGACCAGACGATTCAATGGAAGAGTTCCTGAAATTTGTAGATAGATTAGATAGGGCCTTGGAAAGAGAAAATAACCAATGTTTTGGCTCTGGCAACAACCAGTATGGGGGGTGGAACAGGAATGTAAATAGAGATTATTATGGGAGGAGAGACTTTGAAAATTCTGGAAATAATGTTCCAAATAGGGGAGATAGGAGATACGAAAATGATTTCAGAAACAATACACAGGAGGGAGGATGGAGGAGAGATAACAGGAATGATAGAAATAGGTATTGGGGAAGAGAACAAGATAGAAGGGGGTTTGCTGCAACTAGTGAACTAAACGACAACTACAAACGGACAGACCGAGGGAACCAGCCGGGAAACGGTGGACAGTCCCACTAGATGTCCGTAGTTTTGGGGCTAGACAATATTATGACAGGACAACACATAACCGGAACTGGAAAAGGAGAGGATACAATGTAAAGAGTAAGTACCATGAAAATACTGATGTTGTTAGAATGAATAAATTAGAATTTAATAAAAGGTTTTGGGATACTATGAGTAAAAGTGATACAGTTAATGAAAACAGTGTTCAAGCACAGGTAGTTAGTGAAAGTGCAGAAGTTGAAGGTATTGCAGGATGGGTTTATTACCCATACTAACGGAATGTGGGACTCCCAGTAGAATATCCGTTGTTTCTGCAGTTTGCTCCCACCTCCAGTTCCGTTCGTGGTGGTTCTTCTGTCTTCAGCTATGGCTGTCCTCAGCCAATTGAAAAGTATGAAAGTCACGCGACACGAAAGCAGCGCATTTGCTGCAGGAAATACGAAACTGCCAAGACGCCTAAGTGATAGTTTCATACTTTCTGCGACATGATTAGCGCTCTCGCACCTCGTGTGTGTTTATATGGACATACTTATACAGTAGACATTCAAGATGGTAAAATGTGTAGGTTTATTAGATTACAAAACACAAACTGTTTCACTGTTTCGAAACAGCGTATCGGAACATTACATTGTACTGTTTCATTTGTTTCGGAACAGTTACGTGTTTCAGTTTGCCCATCTCTACTGAGCGCCTCAGGGCGGCGTGCGCATGTTTATAGGGCGTGAAGCACTCTTCATAACAGTGTGACCAACTGCCACACAAACAGAGTTCTGTACTTACAAAAAAATAGGAGACCTTACTTTTGGGACTACCCTCGTACAATGCATCAGCCCAGCAATACATATCTCAACTGTGAGCTGTAAACAAACTATGTACAATACTTGACAACAATCATTTCATTGACAGATGTATTTTGTATCAAATGTTTTCTCTAAACATTAATATGCAATAATAATTTTACAGAAAGGAAATAAAGTAACTCACTGAAGATAGCACAAAAAGTGTTGAAGCGAGCCTGGGTACAACAAAACTCCAAAGGTGTCTTGCAAAATGCGGAATTCCTCATCGAACCTATAAACCTATATTGCCTCACATCTTCCGCTATAGTTTCTTCCTCCTTGTAAAGGACTTCAAGGTGCTCTTTCCACTTATCCTTTACTTCACCAGAGGTTGTTCTGACTTTTCTAGAACACTTCTTTCTCGATTTCTTCGCATCTGTGCTTCATCAAAATGGCACCATATTGGTCACAATAAAGGTTTTTCTACTCTACTTGTGGCCACCACATTTTCCAGTTCTTCAGAAACCATGATTTGACATTCTGTTTCCTTTTCTCTGTATTAATAAAGTCTCGAAGGAATGTAACTATGAACAGGCATTAAAAACTTGATATCAACGCTGCGAAAGATAACTTCCGCAACAAGAAACATTAAAGCTATCGACGACATACGATTTTTGTTCTGTCCGACACAGTTATCACACGACAAAATGAGTTTATACAATATACAGAGTAGGTGCTCACACGAGGCACAGCTTACAACTATCACTGCCATTAGGCGCGTGGCACATTCAGTATTCATCGTGCCGCTGCCGATGGAACATCCATTCTCCTGCACCTCCCGGACGTCTTGTGAACTACTTTCGACGTTTTCTGTGTAACTCGCCTTCGGACATACAACGGTTTCCAACTAAAAACTGATATTGCACAATTTTGGCACTTTCAGCGTTTCCGATATCCAGTCATCTATTGTGCTTCCTTCTTTCGTGTTTCTTCTTTCACCGAATGTTTCTTCAGTTTTCTTTGCAACTTCTGCTCTTTTCGGAGATGTCTATTACTTATCAGTTGAACAACCTACTGTGATATTCGTTGTAGCAGAACGGACAACTTTACAGAACTTGAAATCCGCCTCATCACTGCTCACTACTTTAGTATCTCGTTTCTTTCCACACTGATTTTCCCGTCGATTCTCTTAAACTTCGGTCTACTCTTCATCATTACTAAATTATGTACTGAATCTATATCTGCTTCTGGTGTAAACAGCCAGTTTGCAAGAGTATCGAAATCCAAGTAATTAACTTCTGAATGATTCGCAACAGAGTGCTGCGATCGTAAAAAGGCTGTGGAGCTCACTTTGTGCCAGGCACAGAAAGGCGGGTAACACCGAAATTGGTAGCAGTGAGACACTTGGGTAAAATTTAAGTATACTCGTATATCGAAAGGATAGGCTAATGGTAAATGGGGGTGTTGTATTTGTCGTAGTAAGCAAGAAACTCAAATCCATCGAGACAGAAATTGGAACTGCGTGCGAGATTGCTTGGACAAGACTCACTGTTCAGGGAAGGCATAAACAATCGGATCCTTTCATCGACCATCAGACTCATCTCTAGATGCAATCGGAACTTTAGAGAAGTTGTCCAATCATACGACCATCACTGGAAGAAGCTATAATAGCCCAACAATCAGTTGGGAAAGTTATAGTTATTTAAGTGGTAGGTGCCGCGTGAAGCATTACTGAACACATTCGCTCAGAACCAGCTAGGACAGATGGATCTGTAATGGAGCCAGTATCAACAAACAGACCTGACCTCTTTGAGACTGTCGGCATATAAATTGATAGCAGTGACCGGGCAACAAGGGTATAGGTATATGAGCGTAACTACGACAACAATGGTTATTAAAGTAAAAAGGTCAAGTAGGAGGTTTTATATGTTCAGTAAGCTAGATAAAGGGGCAATAACGTCACATGTTAGCTAGGAACTCGAAACATTTAACTCTGGGGAGGAGTATGTAGAACTGTGCCTCAGATTTAGAAGAAGACCATGCACTTTACAGGCATGTACCTGGTAGAACACTTCATGAATGGAGGGGCCCTCCTTTGTATACAGTCACTGTAAGGAAACAGAGACTACTGTATCATAGATGTAAAACAAAACGTAGGGCTACGGATAAGATGATGCTGAATAAAAAGCATTATGCCCGAAGAGGGCAATGAACAAAGCCTTCAATGACTATCGTAGCAGAACATTGACGAAGAATACCCCACAAAAACCAAAGAAAATCTGGTCATATGTAAAGGCCGTTAATTACCAAAGTTAGTGTCCAGATACTCAAGGACAAGGTAGCGACTGAAATCGAGGGTAACAAAGCAAAATCAGAAATACTGAACTCCGTTTTCTTCACACGTGACAATGTAAGGGTATTGTCGCAATTAAATTCTCACAGCATCGCAGCGACGACGGATATAGATAGTAGTGTCAATGGTGTTGAGAATCAGCGGATATCAGTAAAACTGAACAAAGCTCCACGGAATACCTATCAGACTCTTTACCGACTTTGCGACTGAGTTAGTCCCTATTTTAACCATAAGTACCATAGACCTCTCGAGCAAAAAACCGTATCCATTAACCGAAAAAGGCAGAAGTCATACTCGCCTACAAGGGGGGTAGCAGAGGTGATCCACAAAATTGCCGTCCAATATCCTAGAGACACTGCTGTCACTAAAAACTGGAAGGACCTGCCATGGGATAGGGACTCAGTTGTTGAAGAAAAAAAATTTGAAAATTTGTGGTAAGGTCTTATGGGACCAAACTGCTGAGGTCATCGTTCCCTAAGCCTACACACTATTTAATCTGACTTAAACTAACTTACGCTATGGACAACACAAACACCCATGCCCGAGGGAGGACTCGACGACGTGGGGGAGGGGGGGGGGGGGGCGCACAGACTGTGACAAGGCGCCTCAAGCCACGCAGCTACCCCACGCGGTTGAAGGGAAAAAGGTTCGCTCATGAAGAGGGTAGGACTGTAGTATAAGGTGGCGTCAGAAGAGGAGAAGAGGGGGTGGAGTTGAGGAAGAAACTGGTGACACTAACAGTTGTTGGGAAAAGTGGGGTGGCCAAAGAAAGGCATATGGGGAAAAAAGGAGGTAAGAAAATGTGGGGAGAGGAGGGAGAGGAAGCCCTGATAAGCTGGACTGGGTTGAATGGCCCTGTAGCTGGAAGGATGGGTAACCATTGTGGTGGGCTTCAAGATCTGGGAGTGGGAAGGGGAGATGGCTGCAATTTCTTTGGGAGACTATGCAGGGGGTGGCTGGTTGGAGGGTTGGTGGGATGTGTTGGTAAAGGCGCAGCGGTATATGAGAATTGAAAAGTAGGGGTTAAATTATAGGATTATTGGAGTAAAGTTTGCTAATGGTGTAGTTTGGAGGTGTTCAGAATGAATGAGGAGAGGCGGGAATTTGATGAGTTGGAAAAGGAATCTTGTGGAGGAAGGTAAAAGGATGTGGTAAGCAAGGTGGAATACATGGTGTTCCAGGATTTGGAGGGACTGATAGAACTTTGGTGGGGTGGAGCTCCATGCAACATTCGCAAATCAAAGGATGGGACGGATTAAGGATTTATAGGTGAGAGGGACTGTGAGGGAGGGGGGGGGGGGGGGGGCTCGGCCTTCGACCAGTTAGTAGTTTCTGAATGGAGATGTGTGTCGGCTTATATCCTCGTTTGGCGGTCTGATGTCCTCTTGGGAAGTATTATGCACAAGGAACTACCACACATGACCCTGAGTTTATAAATCTCCTGGAAATGACGGTAGCTGGGCAGCACTACCGAAGAGTCATGTGTGAACAAGTAGAATCAAGCTGCGTTCGTTGCAACATGCACCTGAACATAGAGCATATTACAAGTATATCAGAAACGTACAAAACACTTTCCTGGGACACGCCTAAGCTTACTTCTACGTCTGTCAATGACTCTCCGTATATGATAACATACTGCTTCCACACAGGCAAGAAATTCTTGACAGAGACTCAAATTTCACTTGATACTCATTATGATCGTAATCTTATTAACAAGAGTTGGTACGACACTGTGTCAAATATTTTTCGGAAATAAAAAAATCTACATTACCAGGTAGCCTTAGTTTGTGGCTTTAAGGATGCGAAAAGGTGCGAAAAGCTCCAGCTGGATTTTGTATGACTGGTATTCGGACTCCATGATGGATAACATGATGGAGATGATTCTGTACGATCATGTGGGGTACCAACTGAAATTTGCGACTGGATTGGTGGTTTATTTGAAGGTAGGAAGCCGTATGCTGTCTTGTGTGAAGAATCATTCAGTAAATGCAGGTGTGTCCTAGGGAATGCATTGAAACCGTCGCTGTTCGTGTTTATATTAATGACATGGCAGACAACAATAACAGTAATCTCAGATTTTTTGCAGATTATATAATTATCCATCATCAAGTACTACCTGGAGAAATAAAACGAGCGCAAATATATAGGCATATATTGTTACCATTAGAGAGTGGTGCGAAAATCGGGAACTTCAGAAACGTAAAACTGTACACTTCACAAAACGCAAAAAGATATTATCTTATGACTGCACCAACAATTCACAGTTGGAATCACTCAGCTTATACAAATATCTGGATACAATTACTTGTTGGCAATGTCCTCTCCTGAAGATACGAAATACAGCCAGACATAGTGGAGCGCCGAGCTGCTTAAAACTCTGAGTTTAGGCTAATGTCCAGAGAGGGTACCACAAGCCAAGATCTGTTTTATGCTGTTTTATTTTTCAGCTATTAACTCTGCAGAAAAATGGCTCTGAGCACTATGGGACTTAACATCTGAGGTCATCAGTACCCTAGAACTCAGAAGTACTTAAACCTAACTAACCTAAGGACATCACACACATCCATGCCCGAGGCAGGATTCGAACCTGCGACCGTAGCAGTCGCGCGGTTCCGGACTGAAGCGCCTAGAACCGCTCGGCCACCGCGGCCGGCTAACTCAGCAGAACATTTCAGTTAGCCACTGCGGTATGACGAATACGTTGTGTTTTCAAGGGTTTCGATAGATGAATCATAGCATTTTACAAGAAAACTGACGAAGCCATCACTCCTACTTTTCGTCACCGATTTTGTGTCCAAATTTATGATAAATGCAGAATTTGGCGGGAAGCAAAAGTTCGCTATTGCAGGCGTCCAGGTCCTATGGTCTCCCGATACCAAGTATTTACTGCTCTTCTATCGATATGCAGAATACGTAACCCAAAAAGGACAGAAGCTGACAAAAGCATCGTACCCACTGTCCAACAGCAGGGAAGTGAACCTAACATCCAATCTCCGACTGTACCTGATGGCTGTCCACCGTTACCTCACCTATGGCTCCTCCGCGTGGGCCACGATTAATACATTCCGCATGCAGACTTTCCAGTGCCTGCAGAATAAGGTGTTTCGGTGGAGCCTCCATGGCCCTCCCCTCACAACGGTAATTACCCTCCACGAGGAAACAAACATGATAACTCTGAAGACGTCAATTCGAGAGAAGGCAAGGCGATTCTATGACAGAGTGGATGCTCTGCACGACACAGTCGCTGGCTTAACGAAACATTGGCTCCACGACTCCCCAGCACTAGCGCTGCCACCCTTTTCCTCTCACCATCCTCGGGCAATCAGATTCAGACCATGGCTAACGATACCTCTGTTACGGCCGCTAATAAAGTGTAAGTCTTGATACGACCTCTCGATATGTGTCGAGCATCATACGAGCACCAATAGCAGTACCTGTGTAGTTGTGTTACCTATTTACTGCTACCTTGAACTTCCTCCGTCGAAGGGTGGTATGGGACTTCAAGTCCCTCCGCCACACCCTCAACGTGTGCTCCAATGATGTCAGTGGAATGAAATCATTGGAGGATAGAACAATTTTATCCTTACTCCAAGACAGTCCACTGGTGAAGCTTTCTTCCCCCCCCCCCCCCCCGCCCCCCCCCCCCAAAAAAAAACAAGAAAAAAAAGAGTGACGGAAGTGGGACTTCCAGATGGCCAGGCATTTAGAAAAAAAATAGCATTTTCGCCACGGGTTGGGCGAGGCATAAGCCATTTATGTTGGTATAGTTTCCATGTAACGGAAGGAGTTTGAAACCGTAATCCGAGGGTTCTGGGTTCTCGTTCAACTGATGAAACGTCTTTAAATTTTTAGTTTTTACGTTACTTGTGCTGCAAATAAACCGCAATAATGTTCAATAAATTGTACTTATTAATATTTTCATAAAAGACAAGAAAAGAAAAAGGCAACGGAAAATTTGGGATTTGATATAAATTTCCAGGAACGGATTATAAGGTGAAGACGAGAACTTTGTATACAGGGTATTTATTTTAACTGAAGACGTTGGAACATCAAGAAAACTACGCATCAGACCAAAAAAAGATATAATTCCAATTTGCTTGTCTCGGAAGAGGACATCCAGCGATACCGCTCTCGACCCGCCATCGCACCCAGCTAGTGGACACGGGGCCCAACTTTGGAATCTTCAATGGGAGCCACTACTTTTTCATTGAAGGTTACGATTCCGCAACAAAATCTACATCCGTTTTCTCTGAAGCATTTTCTTCGTTTCGGCACAGATGTCGCTGAAATCGGAGGAATAGAAATGGGTACCTCGCGTAATTTACGACATTGAACTCTCCTACCCACTTCTTCTTAACTTTTCTTCAGTTGATGGCAATGTAGGTTTTACTGGTGGGCATTTCCTACTTCATCTGTGTTTCACGGGAGAGGAAACGTCAGGTGTTGGAAGTGTGTCATCTTTATTAGTGGAGTGTATCTGTCATCTATTGTGGAATTGGTATGGCATCATGTAGATCTGCTGAGGCATTCATTGTTGCAGCAGAGCTACCGGGCGTTGATATATAGCCCTGTCATCAGGGGCTCCAAGGTTCGGGATCAAGGGATTTCCGGCTTCTTCCTTCTTCTAGTAGAAACGCGTGGCAACTTCTTTGAAACGTTGAAGAACTTCTGATTCCGGTGCAAGTTCACGAAGAAATCTCGTCGGGAACTGTGAATGGACGTGCATAATTCTTCGTAGAGCCTTGTTCTGCAGCGCTTGTAGTCTTGAGAGATGCTTGATAGCGGCTTTTCCCCATACTGTTCAAGCGTATTCCATGATGGGACGGATGAGCAGGTGGTAGATTCGCAGTCCATTTTCACTGGTGACCGTCGAGTGCTCGTTGAGTAGGAGGTAGAGAGCCCCCAGACGCTGGTCAACTTTCCTGCGGATGGTAGTGATATGCTGCTGCCATGTGAGTTTTGCATCTAAAACGACTCCCAGGTAGGTGGCCGTTTGTTTCCATTCCATCTCTTCTCCAAACAGCTGGAGCGTTGGCACGAGGGTGGGTCGCTTCCGTGTGAAGATAATGGTCTGGCTCTTCTGTGCGTTGAATTTGAGTCTCCACTTGCGAGACCAGTTCTCAATGTTACGGCAGGCGTCTTGTAGTCAGTGGTGCATGATTATGGCCCATCTGCTCCGAGTATAGACAGCTGTGACATCCATGTATAGGGCCAGTTCCACACGCGGTGTCCGAGGTAAGTCTGCTGTGTACAAGGAATACAGGGTCGGTCCAAGAACTAACCCCTGCGGGACGCCAGCGGCGACAGGTGGTAGCGTCGAGGTGGAATCGTAATTCCGCAATCTGAAGGTGCGTCCTTGAAGATATTATGCAAGCACGACGACATAAGGCCTTGGAAATCGCAGATGTTGGATCTTCCAAATCAGTCCTGTGTGCCAGTTGCTGTCAAAAGCGCAAGACACATCCAAAAAGATGGCCCCACAGTATTCCCGCTTGTTGAACGGTTGTGATCTCTTCCACAACCCGCAGAAGTTGTTGCGTGGTTGAATGTTGACTGCAAAAACCAAATTGCTCATCTAAGACGGAGATCCATGAGAGCCTTGATGAACTGCAGCAGGAGCCTCTCAAACACCTCACTGAGATGAGAGAGGAGGCTGATCGGTCGATAGTTCCGAGGGTCCTTCCTGGATTTTCCTGGCTTGGGGACTGGCACAACTACAGCTTGTTTCCAGACAGCTGGAAAAATCTTGAGTCGCAGGATGATGTTGAAGAGAGCAGCGTTCGAGTCCCGGTGCTTTTTAATTGCTTAAGGCACGAATGCAGCCAGAGACTTCAGCTGGAGTAATGGGTGGTATGTTCTCTTCTTCTTCTCTAGCTGGTGCACGGAGGTGATCTTGTACTTCTTCTTCAATCTGGTGCACATGGTTGTCATCAGTTGGGTCATCCACTGGCACAAAGTTGTTTTGAAAAACATGCGCTATGGCATTCACTTTGTCCCCAGCCGTGTAGACGATACCAGTAGGCGTTTCGAGGGGTGGAATCGTTGCCTTCCGCTTCGTAAAGAATCTAACTGCATCCCATGCTTCTGGGTCTGGCGTAAGCGCCTGGGTTTGTCCGCCCCCTGCAGGTGAGTGGAGGCAGGCCTCTCATCTGTCGACTAACATCTTTATGCTTCGACACGACTTGTAGCTTGCAGGGTGGTTACCCCCGCAAAGTCCACATATCGCAGGTTGCTCCTTAGGAACCATGCACTGCCTGCTGTCGTGGAGTCCGCCATATTTAACGCACACCCAGTCCATTGTGCAGTATCTGGCGACTTGGTTGAAGCCTTGACAGCGGAAACACTGCGTAATTCCGCGCTGTTTTCTCAATATTTCTTCCAGAACGAAGAGTCTGGAGGATTTTTCTGCTGTCACGGGAGTCGGGAGGGCGACCACCCTTAGGCCAGACTTCTGATTGGTGCCAGGCATCCTGTGAAAGTCTACTACGTGAACGGTGTAGCCCAGACGTTGCAATTCTTCTTTGACTTCCTCATTTTTGAGTGAAGCGACGACTCCTCATAGTACCACCCTCAGTGTGGGTGACCGAACAGCTGGGTAGGAATACATGGGTATACACCCCTGGTGTCGACCAGCTCCCATCACTCGGACGTAATCTTCACTTGAGGAGACAGTTTCAATTTGTCCCCTCCAGCCTGTTTGGCAGAAAACGACTGCTTCATGTTTTCCTTTAGCCAGTCGTACGGTTCCTTATAGGTGTCAGGGTACTGCATCACGATAAGTGGAATTTTCTGTAGCAGTCGTGGAGGTTGCTGCGGCTGTGATGTCATGCTGTCGTCCGCTGCTGTAGTCGCGTCCGCGATGACGTCGTATCTGTTGCTGGTTTCGAGTCCTTGCGGCGTAGGCAATTCCTACTGCTTAGCTTGCCGCTTCCTCGGCGGGTTGCTGAGACCGTCGTCCATCTAAGGTTACTGCTACGAGGGGCGACTATCGTCGCCTCTTTTGCGGCTCGTGCAACTGCCGCCATTTGCATTGTCGTGTTCCATGACTTCGTGGGTCGGCCGCTGTGTCATGCTGCCGTCCCTGTTCGACGTGTTGTGAGTGATGGAAACATCTTCAATCTCCATACTCTCTTCAGCTAGTTGAGATGCTGCCAGTTCTTCTTGCTGTTGAGATGCAGCCTGAGCGGGTACAAACAATTCCGGAAACGGTTGCCTTGCTCTTGAGCTTGTCGATTGCTGTGTCGTCATATGCTCGTTATCCTACCTCCTTTGCCTGTTCGTCATCATTGGGGGGTCGGATGGGGCCGCCGACGAAGCGAGCTCCGCCGGACGGCGATCCGCCACGCCCTTCGCCGAGTTTCCGCCCGTAATCATCGCAGCGGAAGCATCACGCGTCTGCTCGCAACGGAATACCAACTCGAACTGACATTATACTCAATGGCCCTTGAATATCCAATGGTACGTGAGACCTCACCTCAATCCTGCGAGGGTAGGACAGGCCAGTATTTCATAACTTCTAATTGGAAACCCCATTCGCAATGTTGTATTGCTCCAACATATCGGACAGGGAACTACTCAAGGCGCCACCGTGGCCATATAGCGAACTACGAGGTATCATCACTGGCTGTACATTGCGACTGGAGTGCACTTATCATTGAGACATAGAACAGATAGCGGCTCCAGCGCAGTGTTTATTGCCTGCACACCTGTCATTACATTGTTGCACACGCTATAAACATCGCATTTTTAAAATTACTTGATTGTCGTAAAGTTTCTACGGAAAAAGAAAACTCGTTTCATAATCATAAAAGGTTCGTTCTCATAGTGCAATTTGCCAGTAAACCACGGGTAGCTCATCGTTTAGCCGAATATTACTCTTCAACAATCCTGCCGAACATCTCACCCTCAGTCTCTTCTTCCCCACCCTTACCGTCACCTGTGCCACCATTTATGTCCGCCGGCCAGGGTGGCCGAGCGGTTCTAGGTGCTGCAGTCTGGAGCCGCGAGACCACTACTGTCGCAGGTTCGAATCCTGCCTCGGGGATGGATGTGTGTCATGTCCTTAGGTTAGTTAGGTTTAAGTAGTTCTAAGTTCTAGGGGACTGATGACCTCAGCTGTTAAGTCCCATAGTGCTCAGAGCCATTTGAACCATTTATGTCCGCCCTCATACCCCCATCCCATAAGATTTCCTGGCCCACATTGACCGCACCTTCTCCACCTACGTGATTGCCGCTGACTTCAAAATCCACAGCCGTGCTCCTGCCGAACTCCAGTTGTGGCTTCAGTTTATCGCCACCCTCCAGGGAGGCCTGGTTTCCTCCCCCCCCCCCCCACCCCCCAGCACTCGACCCGTATCCAACACCACTCTCGACATGATCCTCGCCTCTCCCAACCTCCTTGGGCGCATCGCCGTGTATGTCCTTGACCTCATTGGCAGTGACCATGCTCCCGTCCTCCTCACTATCTCTATCAGTCGCCATCCCTGACCTGCTCCTCACCCTGACATCCCTCCTAAACTTGTTCACGATTACTCCTGCGCCAACTGGGATGCTACTGGGACTCCATACATACCCAGGTCGAACGCCACGACCTTACCCTCCAATCTCCTGATGACGTCTCCCACACCGCTGCCTTCCTGCACCAGACCTTGTCTTACGCTGTCGCCACCCATATCCCTACCAAAGCCATTAACCCTCACTCCCCAGCCCTGCCCCCACAGGCTGTCCTTCTCCTTCGTGAATCCCGCCGCCTCTGCTGCTCTTTTCTCCCCACTCGTGAACAGGACACACTCACCTGCCACTGGCAATTACAACGACACGTCCGCAACATGCTTACTGCAAAGAAGCGCCGTGCTTGGCGACAGTCATGTACACAACTCAACACCACGCTCCCAATAAACTCTTCCAAGTATTGGTCTGGTTTCCACCACCTTACAGGGAACCACCCTACCTCCCAGGGCCCTCTCCTCCTTGATGACTGCCCCTTTCCTGACCACCTCAGTAAGGTCAACCACTTTGCCTTCCACCTATCCGATGTTTTTCCCATCCCAGATGATCCCCAATTTGATTATTCCCTCTTCCCTGATGTCATTTTACCATACGGGTACCTCTGTTCCTCCCCTTGCTCCTAGCTTCCAGTACTTGGGCCAAACGCCACCATCTGAACTTAACACTTCCATCACTACACAGGAGATCAGCTTACACTCCGCACTAAACGCAACAATGCTGCCGGCCACGATGTGTTACTTACCGCTATCTCAAACACTACCCTCCCTCCTTCCTTGCAGTCCTTTCCACCCTCTACAACGTAATACTTGCCACCGGCTTCTACCCCGACCTGTGGAAAACCTCCAGTATCCTGATGTTCTCCAAACCCAACAAGCCTCCATCTGATTCCTCTTCCTATCGCCATATATGTCTCACCTGGGTGTTCAGCAAGCTCTTGGAATCCATCCTTACTCGGCGCATCCATCACTACCTCCACTGACACCACCTCTTTTCCAACACCCAATGTGACTTTCGACTTTACTGCTCTGTTGATGACCAACTCCTATGCCTCACTCATCTCCTCTCCCTCCAGCTTAACTCCTGTTGCTCCACCATTTTTGTGTCCCTCGACCTCGAAAAGGCCTATGACCATGTCTGACATCCCGGTCTCCTAACCTATGCCCTTCCTATCGACTATGTCCATCTGATTGCCTCCTTCCTCTCCCACCGTCCCTCCTATGTTACCATCCATAATGATGATTCCCACACCTTCTACCCCTCCGCGGCCAAGTACACAAGTAACGAAAATTGACAAAAGTAGGGTCTATCAAATACTGGAATTGGTAACTGGAATTGACTTAAACAGGTAGATTCTAGTTACCGATTCCAACAAGTCCACGGTTCGTTATTTAGACCGTTTTAGCAACAAGTATGTGCGCTAAAGTGTTACAGGATTCCTACATATGGTATTTCTGTTTTCACTTCTATGAAAAAGAGAAAAATTTGGAACCTGTACCTATAATATTTATTACTTTTTCGTAGTAGTTCTGAGATCAATAAGAAATCTAGAAACCCCACAAAAACATAGGCCACAGATTTACTGCAAACATGTCCAGAATTATGAATCATCTAATAGTTGGAATCATTAACTAGAATTGACCTCCTATATAGGTCAGTTCTAGCTACCGATTCCAGGCATTTGATGATGCATTTATTAGATCGTCTTTTCAGTGCATACAACAGCAAAAATAATTTACATATGACTCATGGAGCGGATGGAGTCTGTAACCGGAAGTTACCTACATAGGTTAATTCTAGTTATCGATTCCAATATACTTTATTTTTTTGTAGATATTCGTTAGCCACATACTGGTTTTTCTTTTAAAATTTAGTGTGTCGGTTTCTCCACATTTCATGTTACTGTTTTGTATTTGTTGTCATTCACTTCATTTGCAGTTTTTTTGTTACACTTTAGTTTCTCCCCGCTCTAAACCCCAACTTTCGTGTGCTTCTCCCGTTAGGTTCAATAATTAATAGTAAAATTAATGCTCTTTTATAGCTATGATTTCACCATGCGTTTTACTGTAATGCAATTTAAAGGTTCTCTGTGCTTTTCCACTCGAACAACATATGCGAATACTTCTTATCAGATATGAAAATTTGTTTTTAATTCTCGTTCTTAATTATTATCATTATCTTCAGTTCGTTTGGATATAATTCATGACCAAGCAAATAACTGCGTGAATATGATTGTAATTTTATCGTGTGCTACATTCGTTTGTTTACGAGTATGATCCGTTGCTTTCTTAGATTGCCTATACGTAACGTCTTAGCCTTAGGTATGACGTCATTGCTCATAGCCGACGAGTGGTATCGGACATTAGAACTTTGAAAAGAAATAAGTGAGTCATTAGTCAAACAAAAGGCAAGTTCTCTTCCGCAAAAAACTCTAACGAGTGGACAAATATACCATATAAAAACAGAGGTGTGAATATGAAAGCATCACCAGGGAGTAAAAACACCAAACAGTTGGCAGTTAAAAACAAATTTCAAGTTCTTTCCGTGAGTGAAGAGGCGGATTTAGACCTAACATCGGTAAGGGAAGATGAACTTTTGAACAAACTTTGTAATCATAATGGTGATACAGGCTCTGAGTTCAGCATTAACGCAAACAATGAAGGTGCGAAATTGAGCATGCCATCTATTGTACATAATAATGGGACATCTATCGCACGTAGTAATGAGAAAGACAGTATCAATCAAAACGTACAACAGTGCAAAGACGAAAGTAATGTATTATTTTTAACGGACAGTCACGGCAGAAAAATGACGAGACTATTCAAAGAAAACACGAAATACGACGCAACAGGTTTTGTGAAGCCAGGAGCAACAGCAAAAAACATTATTGGTGTTGATTTACAAGACAAAATGTCGGGAAAAAATGACTATGTCGTGTGTATATCGGGTGCAAATGATGTTGCGAAAAACGAAGCAAATATCTGTCTCACTGAACTAAAGAAATTCCTGGAACGCAGTAAACAAAAAAATACGATAGTTGCAACATTACCACACAGATATGATCTATTGTATCACTCGTGTGTAAATAAAGAAATTCGTAAAACTAACATTAAAATAAAACAGATGTGTTCTTTGTTTGGAAAATGTAGCGTCCTTGATATAGGCAAATTGGACAGATGCCAGCATACCAAACACGGAATGCATCTAAATTATTAAGGAATAAACTTTGTATGTAAAATGATAAATGAAATCATTGCGAACAGAGAGAGAGCGAACAGAAAAATTCCGTGTACCGGTATGGGACCAGTCGCAGCAAAAGAAAAAGAAGCATCCTCAAAAGCAGCAGAATCGTCAGTGGCGGAGCAAACAGCTAAAACAACATATTCAGCGGTAACTATTGCCCGTCCTACACGCAACAGAAAACAAACTCAGCGTTTTTTATGGTGAGTAACACGAGAGATGAGGATTCAAAGTTGCGTGAAGCATCTCTCTCGTGTGTTCAATGTGAGTTTTCCACACCGCAAGCAATACTATCAACTAATGTACTGAAAAATGCCACTCCTAGCAAACATCACGCAAATGCAGAGGTGAGGAAAAGTCAAACTTTGTCTTTATTCCACCAAAATATATGTAGCCTCAAGAATAAAATAGACCAGTTGCTAATAAATTTAAAAGACGGGTGTGAAAGTGAGCCTGATATACTGTGTTTCTCAGAACATTACGTTATGAGTGGGACCCACATGATACAGATTGAGAACCTTAGTTTAGCTACTCATTACTGTAGATCTGTTATGGAAAAAGGTGGTGTTGCAATATTTATAAAAAATATAGTGTATAAATCCCTAGATTTAAGCAAGGACTGTGATGAACAACATTTTGAGGTGTGTGGCATTGAGTTAACAGCAGACAGTGCAACTGTTATTGTTCTGGCTGTTTACAGGGCACCTGCTGGAAATCTAAATGTATTTCTAAGACAAACTGAATCACTTCTGGCCCACCTATGTAGGAAAACAAAATATATCATTGTTATGGGTGACTTCAATGTGGACCTTTTAACAGAAAATAGAAACAAGACAGACTTTGAACATTTAATGTACTGTTACAATTTAGTACCAGTGTTGGACACTCCAACTAGAGTAACTGCCAGCTCTAGCACTTTAATAGATAATGTATTTGTAGATAAGGATATTTGCAATAATTTAACCATGAAAAATGTTGTAAATGGTCTCTCTGATCATGAAGGGCAATTCCTCACTCTAAACCAAATGAATGTACAAAGAAAAGAAAATTTCATTTGGAAAACATTTAGGATTATAAACAGACACACCACTGAAACCTTTAATCAGCAATTATGGCTTGTGGACTGGTCTCCTGTATATGCTACAGTTGATGTTAATTCAAAATTTAATATATTTATCAATGAAGTTACAAGCCTTTTTGAAGAAGCATTTCCTAAAAAATCAGTGAGAGAAAACCTGTTCAAATCTGGAAAGAAGCCTTGGATTACTAAAGGCATCAAAATCTCTTGTAAAACAAGAAGAGAACTATATGCTGCAGCCAGGAGTTCAAATGATAACAGTAGGATTACACACTATAAAATCTACAATAAAGTTCTGAATAAGACCATTCAGGCAGCAAAGAACATGTGCTTGAAGGCAGAAATTGACAACTCGAGCAATAAAGTAAAAACTATCTGGAAATTTGTAAGGAAGGAAACGGGGGAAAAATGCAGTTTGTAGTGAAAACATTCTAATCAAAAGTGAGGGTAATCTTGTTAGCGATCCAAAAACAGTCGCAGACACATTCAACAACAATTTTTAACAGTAACAGAAAAAAATAGGTTTACAAGGGTCCATGAAGCAAGCCATCAATCTTTTGAAAGCTAGAGTACCTGGTTCAGTACAACACATGAAGGTAAAAACAGTCACTGTTCAAGAAATTGAAAGAGTTATTAAATCCCTGGAAAGTAAAAACTCTGCTGGAATTGACAACATTTCTGACAAATTAAAATACTGCTCCAGCCATGTAAGTAAAGTCCTTTGCCACATTTTTGATGCGTCGCTTAAGCAAGGAATAGTTCCTGAGAGGCTTAAGTATGCACGTGTAAGACCGCTGTATAAGAAGGGGGATAAGACGTATACTGCTAACTATACGCCAAGGTACAGTGAAGCGACTCTAACAGCCTCTCCTGTACAAATGTCAACCTCACCTACCCGAGTTGCAGCTAAGGATTGCTGCACGGTACACCCTGTTATTGCTAACGAGGCTCTGACGACCGAGTGTTTCCCGGGATAAGGAAACGCCCCCTATCAAGTGCCAACGGTCTCAAAGAGAGCGGATGAGCGGATAGAGGCAGGGCACTCTCTTGTCCTTGGAGTGAGAAAATTGCTCCTAAAGGCGGAAGAACTTCACAGTCAACGGCATAGGATGGAGAAGGCAACGGGAAACCACTCCATTAAAGATCACTCAAGATATCCCAAGAATCAGTAGCGCACCATGCCAGAATCTTCTGTTAAACATAAATCCGGAGTAATAGTCCCCCAATCGGATCTCCGGGTGGGGACAATGGAAGGTCAGGCAAAGTTGAAGAATACACTAAAAATAGCAACATGGAATGTAAGAACACTCCTCCAATGCGGGAAATTAGAGAACCTCAAACTAGAGATGGACAGAATGGGAACAGACATAATAGGAATATCTGAGATGCGATGGCCTGAACCAGGAGACTTCAGATCAGGAAATTATCGTATCATTCATACAGGTACTAACCAAGGAACAACTGGAATCGGTGGAGTTGGAATAATTCTAAAAGGAAAACTCGGGAATCTAGTCACAGGATATGTGCAATTTAACTCTAGGATAATACTAGTCAAAATTGGAACCAAACCAAAGAACACGGTAATAGTACAAGTCTATATGCCGACATCGGCAGAAGAAGACGATGTAATAGAAACAGTGTATGAAGACATCAACAAAGTTATAAATTATGTTAAAGGTGAAGAGAACTTAATTATAATGGGAGATTGGAATGCTAGTGTTGGAGAAGAGAAAGTTGACGGAATTGTAGGGAAATATGGTCTAGGAGATAGAAACGAAAGAGGAAGCCGGCTAATTGAATTTTGTGCCAAAAACAAGTTGGTCATAGCGAACTCCCTTTTCAACCACCATAAAAGAAGAAGGTACACGTGGAAAGCCCCAGGAGATACTAGAAGACACCAAATCGACTATATATTAGTAAAATCGCGTTTTAAAAACCAAATCAAGGACTGCAGAAGCTACCCGTCTGCGGATATTAATAGTGATCACAACCTTGTAATGATGAAATGCTTACTCAAACTCAAGCGATTAGAGAGAAAAACGAACAAAGTATGGAACAGAGATAACCTAAAGTCTGAAGAACTAGTGATCCCTTATGCACGGAAAACTGATGAGATGGCATCAAACATTATTCCCGGGAGTACTAACGAGGAGTGGAAACAAATCAAAGAAGGCATACATAAAGCAGCAGAAGAATTTATTGGGAAAGCCAAACCTGTAAACAGGAAAGAGTGGATAACACCTGAAATAATTTGTCTAATGGAAGAAAGAAGACTATACAAAAATGCCTTTGACGAGCAAAGCGAAAACAAATATAGAAAGCTTAGAAACCAAATAAACAGAGAATCTAGGAAAGCAAAAGAAAATTACCTCAACAGCATTTGTAAAGAGGTGGAGGAAAACATGGTTAAAGGAAAAACTGACTTGGCCTACAGAACAATAAAACAAAACTTTGCTAAACGGAAAGTAAAATCTTCAGGAACTATAAAGAACAAAGAGGGCAAGGTACTATTTGGATATGACACGCTGAAGAGATGGCAAGAATACATTGAAGAGCTATATCAAGGAGACCCTCTAACAGATAATATGATAGAATTAAGCGAAGAAGTAGAGAAAGAAGAACTAGGGGACACAATTCTGAAAGATGAATTTGAAAAAGCACTAAAAGAACTACCAGATAAGAAAGCGGCAGGTGTTGATGATATACCTTCTGAACTAATTAAGAAATCAGGAGACAAAATGAAAGCTACATTACTACAACTCATACAGAAAATATACAAAACAGGTGAAGTTCCTGAAGACTATCAGAAATGCATCATATTCCCCATACCTAAGAAAGCATCTACTATGGACTGTGAAAACCATCGAACACTCAGTCTTCTTTCACACGCATCAAAAATTCTAATAAGAATAATTTTGAAAAGAGTTGAAAACCAATTGAATAGCACTCTAAGTGAAGACCAATTCGGTTTTAGAAGCGGTGTAGGGACGAGGGAAGCAATCTTATCTTTAAGACTAATAATTGAGAAACAAATTTCCAAAAACAAACAAGTATTTATAGCCTTCGTAGACCTCGAAAAGGCATTTGACAATGTTGTATGGCCAGAAATGTTTAGAATTCTGAAGAAGGCTGGTCTGAAATATAATGATAGAAGGATAATCTTTAAAATATACCAAAATGAAACAGCCTTAGTTAAGAAGGAAAACAAAGAAGAAACAGCAAGAATAAGGAAAGGAGTGAGACAGGGATGCCCACTATCTCCAGTAATTTTCAACGCATATATCCAAGAAGCAATAGACAAAATAAGAGAGAATATTGAAGTAGGAATAAAACTTAACGGAATGAAAATAGATATGTTGCGATATGCAGATGATATCGCCATAATTACAGAAAGGAAAGAAGATTTAGAAGCCGCACTCAATGAAATGGAAAACACCTTAAAAGAACAGTATGGAATGAAAATAAATAAGAAAAAGACTAAAGTGATGGTGAGTGGCGCCCTGAACTACAATGAACCCATACGAATAACAATAAAGGGAGAGAAACTAGGGCAGGTTACAGAATTTAACTACTTAGGTAGCAAAATAACAGCAGATGGAAGGAGCAAAAGTGACATTAAAAACAGAATACAACTTGCCAAAATAGCATTCAATGGAAAAAGAAACTTACTGACGAGTAGAAATGTTAGTTTAGACGTAAGAAAGAGAGTCATGAAAACCTATGTGTGGAGTACAGCCCTTTACGGATGTGAAACTTGGACTTGTGGAAAAGAAGAAAAGAGAAGATTAGAGGCATTCGAAATGTGGTGCTACCGGAGAATGGAAAAAATCAGCTGGCGAGACAAGGCTACAAACGAAGATGTCCTCAGAAGAGTGAAAGAAAACAGATCTCTTTGGCGAAATATACAGAAAAGAAGAATAACCTTCATAGGTCACATTTTACGGCATAACAATTTCATTAAGAGAATATTAGAAGGAATCATTGAAGGAAGAACTCGCCGAGGACGACCTAGATTAAGCTACATTCAACAAGTAATAAATGACATCGGGTGCCAGACCTATGCAGATATGAAGAAGAAAGTTGACAAAAGAACGGAATGGCGTGCTGCTGCCAACCAACCTGTGGGTTGATAACCGAAGAAGAAGAAGATACGCCAATATCACTACTGACAAGCTTTTCAAAGGTTTTAGAGAAACTAATACATGTCAGGATAGTTAAGCATCTCAGTGAACACAATAGCATCAGCAAAAGTCAGTTTGGATTTCAGAAAGGTTTGTCAACGGAAGATGCAATATTTGCATTTACTGGCAAACTCTTGGAATCTATCAACAAAAAACTGAAAGTGATTGAAATATTTTGTGACCTAACAAAAGCATTTGACTGTGTAAATCACCAAATTCTTTTACAAAAAGCTGCACATCTCGGTATAAGTGGTGCAGCAGGGAAATGGCTCGACTCATATCCGTCAAACAGGAAACAAAAAGTTGTAGTAGATAGTCAAGATGGTGTCCCAGTATCTTCAGAATGGGGTACCATCACATGTGGAGTGCCGCAGGACTCAGTTCTGGGCCCCCTACTTTTTATTATATTTATAAATGATCTTCCTCTCTCTATGGAATACTGTAGATTCACCATTTTCGCGGATGACACTACACTACTTATTGATAATTCAGTAGATAAACTTGAGGTAATGGCAAATAAGGTTTTAAATGAAACGGTGAACGGGTTCAACATTAATGGTCTTATTTTAAATTACTGTAAAACAAACTACATTCAGTTCCACAAAACATCCACAGATGGGGAAATATTTGTAAAGATAGGTGAGCAGACAATAACCAGTGTAGATTCCTCAAAATACCTAGGCTTGCATATTGATAGCAAACTGAATTGGTCAAACCACATCGTGGATCTGTGCAGAAGACTAAGTTCAGCAACATAGGCATTGCACATTGTTTCTTCTTATAGAAATATGGAAACCATGAAGTCAGTGTATTACGGTTACTTTCATGCAATTATGGCATTTGGAATTATATTTTGGGGAAATCAGCCACTGGCTAAAAAAGTACTGTGTACAAAAAAGAGCCATAAGGATCATGTGTGGAGTCCATCCTAGAGCCACATGCAGGAATCTTTTTAAGAAGCTTGAAATACTTACACCCACTGCACAATATATATTCTCGTTGATGTGCTTCATAGGGAAAGAAAAATCCATCTTTAAGCTGAATGGTGCATATCGCAGTCACAATACTAGAAGGAAACATGATATCCACTATGAACAGCCAAAACTAAGTATGGTGCAGAAAGGAGTCCATTTCAGTGTAATGCCCTCCCTTCAAGAATTAAGTGTTTGGTAGATGATGACCTCTTGTTTAAAAAAAGCTTAAGGCAGTTCCGATTGCAAGGATCATTTTATACATTAGAAGAGTTCCTGAACTACAGTGTTTAACATTTCTTGTATTGAAATTGCAAATGTAGGCCCAAATTTGTATTTGTAATACCGAATATTTTTATTGTAAACATATATTTTGCAATATTTATTTCTCTGTAACACTTATTATTTTGTAATCTTTATCTATCTCTAAAATGTATTTTTGTACTGGGACCTAAGTTACTGTTTTTGTTTTGTAATCTCTATCTATCTGTAAAATGTATTTTTTGTAGTGGGACCTATGTTACTGTTTACTGTTTTTGTTTTGTTTTATATATAACCATAAATTCTGGCCAAAAGCTTGTAAAATTGACACGTTCCATATCCTCTGATAGTGTCACAGCATGGATCACCGGAACAAGAGATAAATAAATAAATAAATCCGACGAGTCACTACGGAACATATGTGTGTACGTAAAAAATAGTTGGAATTTCGTTTTTGTGGGGATCCACGGCCTCCAAATACTTAATAAAATAAAACATGGTCCGTAGTAGGCTGTAATGTAGACAATCTTTATTTAAATCTCGCGATTAGCTAATTTCCACGACCTATCGTTTTCAAGAATATATGTAATATTATGTGTTACAAGTCGCAATTGCCAAATTATTTTTCACATCATGTAAAAAGAAGACGTTATACACACAACGTAAGGATGAAATGTAACGTCTGTTTATTATCTGCAGTGAAAAAAATCGGCAATTACGACATGTAATACGTAATATTACACATGTTCTTGAAAATTGGATAATCACTCGATTTAAATAAAGATCGTCTATATTAGAACCTGCTACGAACCATGTTTCTTTTATTAATTGTAAGGAAGTTAGTTTCGTTTGTCTTCTAGTTTTCTAGTATCTCACTATCCGCATTTTGGTTCCTTTTTAAACACAGCGTGTGATGACTGAGCTTCCATAAGGTACTGTACATAGGTTGCGCAATAAATGCTAATCATTTTCATATCCAAGAATGCCAGTTTTGCAGTTGTTGCATACTGCCTTCATAATGTTGCAGTTTTAATAACCGTAAGTCTACGTATTTACAACGTTAATAACGCGACTCTAGACGGACTGTTTCACATCGAAGGATACCAGGGTGAATGAGACAGCGTACCACAGTGTCTTTTACAGTGAGCCACCCCTCTCGATAAAGACAAAAATTATATCAAATCAGGTAGGCCTACTAAGAAGCATTCGTGCTGCTGTAAAGTGGGATCATTTATTTGATCATTCTAAGTTGATCGTATATGAAAACTATGCTTGAAATGATCTCTTGTGGCGGTTTTTGTGTATCGTCAACATCGACAAGTGCAATGAATATGGATGATACGATACTCTATGGTATTCTGCGGTTTGAATTCACTCTGTTATTTAGCAGTTGCATTGATTTGGTTTTGTAAATGATACTGACAATATTATACACATGTATAATGCATTATTCAAACTACAACTTCTCCTGGATAATTATTTTGTTCAAATTGCACAAGAATTCCACCTGACGTAGTGTAATAATGTTGACTGTAAGCTGTGTTCATATCACTAAAATTACAGATCGTACATCAGAGCTTTTATAAGTTTTGTCTTCGATGGATTTAATTATTCTTAGCAAATTGATCATGAAACAGATCCACAGAATATCACCTGCACACAACACTGACGTATGCTACCAGAAATATTTTTCTCCGTGATTTGTGCGTAGTTTAATTTTGGCCACATACATCAGCAATGAAATCTTGTTCAATAATAAATACCATCAGCACTGTTCTTAGAAAATGCAGTCTGATTCGATTAATTTTTTCTTTTATAAATAGAGTTCAGTACACCGGTGCACATACATCAGCAATGAAATCTTGTTCAACAATAAATACCATCAGCACTGTTCTTAGAAAATGCAGTCTGATTCGATTAATTTTTTCTTTTATAAATAGAGTTCAGTACCACCAGTGCACATTTATTTCTTACACATCGGAATATTGAAAGTCTGCAGTTTCAAGTAATTTAAATTTGCCGCTGTGATAAAAGTTAAGATTGTGGCCAACAAAAGATAGAGGATTTCTTTTTTGATTAAGATTTTCCTTTTCCCAATAAATCATTTAAATTGATGCCACCAATAAAAATTATTGAATTGTTTGCAAATTAGTTTAACACAAACCCATGCTGTTTTCAACTAGAAGTACAGACGAAGTTGCTATATAATTGCAACTAACAATGGCTGCTCTTGCGGCTATGATAAAACAATTAATACAAAATTATAATTTAAACAGGAAGTGAATTTTCAATAATTAATCATAAATAGTTTTAACGTATTTGGCTCTATTTGTTTTTATCAGCAAATGAACATAAAAGTACAATAATTTTACATTAAATGTTTTTCATTTAACAGACCTCAAGTCGATTCGCGTCTTGCGATGTACATCAGAAGAAGACGACAAAAGGGTACAAAACAAAAGAAAAGAATGACATAGATTAACAAAGAATGTGAGACGAATATTGTCTCTGTTTTACATAATTATCATCTTTTTAAGAAATAATTACATAATTGAATGAATATTATCCAGACGTTCATATTCCACTCGTAATAAAAAATATATATATCGTGGATGTTACACTCTGTGTCACGCTACATTTATTTGTGTGTGTTGCTTTATTTTGGAAAAATTGTTTGTGATTGACATTCGCAGAAGAAATACGAAGGTATTGTAAATTTTCATTTCTTGATTTCTTCAAGACTATGCGAGAAGCACGACATGTTTCAAAAATATATATCCGATTTCATAAGACTGTATCTTATACGTGAATGATGATAAAAACGTGGCGACAATTTAAGTTACATATAGGGTTACAACCTTTTTTATTTTCAAAATAAACTTCTGATTTATTCCCCCCACCGGACGCGCGATGAACATCAAAACGATAGTCACACTCGTCCCACACTTTTGTGAGCTTCTCAGGCATCGCTTCATTTACTGCTATTGTTCTGGGTGTCGCAATTCACTCAGAGGCGTTTGAAAGGGAGGCAATTAGACGAAGTTTTTCACAAACCCACGCAAAGGACACAAAAAAATCACATACAGTAATAGCAGGCGACCTCGGAAGCCAATAACGCAATGCTGATCCATCACCCAGGAAGCTCATTATTAGGAAGTGCTCTTACATGTAGGTGGCACTGAACTGGTGGTCCGTCCTGTTGAAAAATGCAAATTTCTCCTTGCTCCTACAATTGTCCAATAAACTAGCGACGGAGCGAGCGAGTTGCAACAGGAAGGACCCCCTACTGGCACAAAATGAACCTCCATTTTACAGTTGGTGGTCGGCAAGGTAAACTTTTAGTTTCGCTACTCAAAATTTAATCGAAATTTCTATCTTCATTCACATGCAAGATGTAGTCCTGTTATACTGGATGAATCTTGTCACAAAAGATAGTTTTCAACGGGTATTACTGAATCTTTTTTGGTTCTGATTATTCGAGAAATTCACTTTGAAATGAGCGCTCGGCTTTGGTAATAAGGTAGTTGAGCTTGTTTCTTTACCAGAAATGGCCAAATATGCTGAGCGGTGAACTTATAAGGTTTGAAGAAAATTTCCGCACCAGTTGCACTTTTTTCCTTTACGCTTTAAACCATGACCGGTTACAATCCCCATGGCCATTATCTAGTGGTATCTGCATAGTATCAACCAATAAAGTACAAAAGAATTAGTCAAATGGTGAAGAATTTAGCTGTACGTTACTTACAGTAAATAATATTGAAAAACAGCTTGTTAACAAACATCACAAAACACCGTAATAACGTAGATATTGTTACAAACAGAGAATCGCTATATGTCTCCTACCCACACATGCCAGGACCCCTGAGAGGATACAGGAGTACCAGGAGCGGCACTTAATTAGGGGAGAGACAAGTCTCGAGTAGGACCAATAGGGGGCAGGTAGGTAGGCAGCTGGAGGGAAGTGACGAGATAAAAGCTACTAAAATGCTGTAAAAGATAAATACTAGGGCTATCCACAAAGTACATTACGTTTTGGAAGTAAAAATAAATAAAGTATTGGAATTTTTTTATTATGTACAGATGAAAGCAACACTTAAATACTACTTTTCTACATAGTTGCCATTTAAATTAAGGCACTTATCGTAGCGATGGACGAGCTTGGAAATTCCTTCGTCGTAAAATTCGGCCGCCTACGCCTTCAACCACGTGGTTACCTCTTCTTGAAGCTGTGCGTCGTCATCAAAACGCTGCATAGCCAACCACTTCTTCATTGCTGGGAATAAGTGGAAGTCGCTCGGTGCCAGGTCGGGATTGTACGGCGGATGAGGAATCAACTCCCACTTAAAAGATTCGAGAACTTCACGAGTGGCATTTGCCGTGTGGGCCTGGGCGTTGTCGTGAATCAGCAAGATCTTTGAGCCCAACTTTTCCCTGCGCTTGTTTTGTATTGCTCTTCTGAGGTTGTGCAGAGTTTGGCAATACCTTTGAGAGTCTATTGTAGTGCCTCTTTCCAGGAAATCCACAAAAATCACACCTTTTCTGTCTCAAAAGACATGCATTTCTTGGGTTTTTGGGGGGATTTTGTGTGCCTCCACTGCACTGACTGCAATTTTGTCTCGCAGTTCACATGCTTAACCCATGTTTCGTCACCAGTAACGATGCGATCGAGTAATGAGTCGCCATCTTTCTCGTAAGCGTCCAAAAACGTTAACGCTGCAGCCATTCGCTGATTTTTGTGAATCTCTGTCAAGATTTTTGGTATCCATCCTGCACAAAACTTGTGGTAACCAAGCTTTTCGGTAATGATTTCGTGCAACAAACTTCGTGAAATTTGTGGAAAACTCATAGAGAGTTCCGTTATTGTGAAATTACGCTTTTCACGGACCGCGGCATCGACTTTTTCGACAAGTTCGGTAGTCACTATGCTGGGTATTCCACTTCGCTCTTCGTCGTTTTCAAATTTTATGACCCATTGACGCACTCCACCTTCAGTAATTACGTTGTCACCATACACTTCACAAAGCTGCCGATAGATTTCTATCGGTGTACAGTTTTTTGCAGTCAGAAACCTTATTACAGCACGCACTTCACACTTCGCGGCATTTTCAATTAACGCTGACATTTCAAACTGTCACAATAACTCAACGGAGTACAGCACGAACCTCTCACTAGCACGGCAGGATGCCGACTGAGCGGCGAAATGCCATGACACCCAAGATGGCCGCGCTAGCCCCGCCCCTAACGGACACAAACGAAAACGTAATGTACTTTGTGGATAGCCCTCGTAAAAACAATACAAATTAAAATCTAAGAGACTGAAAAGGATGCATAAAAAAAGACGTATAAAATGTATTATTACGTAAGGTGGAAGCACAGCGGACGTCGCTCAGAGGCCCTATGATGAACGAAATGTCGATATGGAAATCAACGGTAGTATCTATGCATGCAAACACGATGTTAATACGGCATGTTGGTGTAAGGAACTGTTCATGTACTACTGTTTACAATAAAGAGACCTGCTGTACTAAGTAATGAGACGCAAAAGCGCCAGAATAAATTACTTCATACGTCATCAAACACAATCTGGAAGGCATCGACGAAAACAATGTTTTTCAGGCTCTTCTGTACGTCATGAATCTCGCTCTTATTGTGCTCCACATAGTCGTAGATTTCGATTTCCTCAAAAATGTCCATACCGGTAAATTTCTCCATTTTATGAAAAATTCTGATCTTGTTGGCAATATGAGGGGCACTGTGTAACTCTGAAACTAAGTGAGAAGCAAACGTAGATTTGTCTTCCGCACTCTTCCTCCCTACTTCTGCATGGTCTTTGAATTTATTTTTGAAGTTTCTGACTATCAGGCCAACATAAAAGGCGTTACAATCAGCGCAGCAGATTTTATAAATGCTTGCTGCTGTAAATTTGTTGTGATTAGTTTTAATAAGCAGTTATAAGAGTCGAGGGACATGAAAGAGAAGCAGTGGTTGGGAAGGGAGTGAGACAGGATTGTAGCCTATCCCCGATGTTACTCAATCTGTATATTGAGCAATCAGTAAAGGAAACAAAAGAAAAATTTGGAGTAGGAATGAAAATCCATGGAGAAGAAATAAAAACTTTGAGGTTCGCCGATGACATTGTAATTGTGTCAGAGACAGCAAAGGACCTGGAAGAGCAGCTGAACGGAATAGACAGTGTCTTGAAAGGAGGATATAAGATGAACATCAACAAAAGCAAAACGAGGATAATGCAATGTAGTCAAATTAAATCGGGTGATGCTGCGGGAATTAGATTAGGAAATGAGACGCTTAAAGTAGTAAATGAGTTTTGCTATTTGGGGAGCAAAATAACTGATGACGGTCGAAGTAGAGAGGATATAAAATGTAGACTGGCAATGGCAAGGGAAACGTTTTTGAAGAAGAGAAATTTGTTAACATCGAGTATAGATTTAAGTGTCAGGAAGTCGTTCCTGAAAGTATTTGTATGGAGTGTAGCCATGTATGGAAGTGAAACGTGGACGATAAATAGTTTAGACAAGAAGAGAATAGAAGCTTTCGAAATGTGGTGCTACAGAAGAATGCTGAAGATTAGATGGGTAGTTCACATAACTAATGAGGAGGTACTGAATAGAAGAGGACAGAAGAGAAATTTGTGGCACAACTTGACTAGAAGAAGGGATCGGTTGGTAGGGCATATTCTGAGGCATCAAGGGATCACCAGTTTAGTATTGGAGGGCAGCGTGGAGGGTAAAAATCGTACAGGGAGACCAAGAAATGAATGCACTAAACAGATTCAGAAGGGTGTAGGTTGCAGTAAGTACTGGGAGATGAAGAAGCTTGCACAGGATAGAGTAGCATGGAGAGCTGCATCAAACCAGTCTCAGGAATGAAGACCACAACAACAACAGTTTTAATATTATGCAAATGTAGTTGGCATAATATGTTATCGTTTTGAACGTATTTCTAACATGAAATTTGCGAAACAGAGCACAGAGTTTATAAGAAACTCCCCCCCCCACCCCCCCCCCCACACACACAAAAAAAGGAAAAGAGACGAATTTTATTTATTCGGACACAACCGCAGTACGTTGGCTTTGGTTTGAAGAACCTTGTCAACTATGGAAGAATGGTAGCCATTTTTGGAGGCAATCTGGCACAGTTTATGAGTAGCAAAACCATGGGCCCAACACCTCAGCTGCAGGCGATGTGTTTATGCTGTCACTATGCAGCAACTAGATATAGCTGCTTCAGGGAGACCTCTATCGACCTTCACTTGTCACCAGCAACTTGCTATTGCTGCAAAGGGAAACTTTTAATTTACGTGGGTACATTAAAGTTTGTACAGCAACTTTCTATCTACATTCACGTATGACATGGGTGGGCAACTTGCGGGCCTGCGATTGATTTCAGTCCGGCCTGCGGAAGGAATTCGTGGGAGAGAGCGTGAGGACCTCGCCTTGTACACCGCCGTGGACACATTTTCTATTATTTCCTTCGACGCACTGCTGGTCTCGGGTTTCCAGCTCACGACGCAGACTACTTTGAAAACTTTTTCCACTCCTCCAAAAAGTAAAGTTACGTAATAAATTTTTAGTCTGTTTGTAATCACATATCTGCAGTGCTGGTGCACATTGAAATGTGAAGTATCGTAGCGCACCGACAGAGGGGCCAAAACAAAGTGGCGGGACAGATAGATAAAGTTTGTTTTATCTCACCTGTCGACGTGCTACGGTACAATGGGGCGAAGATTTCAATGTATATCTACAAATAAACAAAAAATTTATACCGAGGTGGCAAAAGTTGTGGAATACGTCTTATTAGCATGTCTGACATTTTGTCCAGCGTAATGCAGCAATTCGACGTGACATGGATGTTGGAAGTCCCATGCAGAAATATTTAGCCATGATGTCTCTATAGCCGTTCGTAACTGCGGAAGTGTTTCCGGTACAGGATTTTGAGCACGAAGTGACCTTTCGATTAATTCCCATGTATGGCGATCTGGGTCGTCGAGTCAAATGTTCAAACGTTCAAATGTGTGTGAAATCTTATGGGATTTAACTGCTAAGGTCATCAGGCCCTAAGCTTACACACTACTTACCCTAAATTATCCTAAGGACAGACACACACACCCATGCCCGAAGGATGACTCGAACCTCCGCCGGGGCCAGCCGCACAGTCCATGACTGCAGCGCCTGAGACTGCTCGGCTAATCCCGAGTCATTCGCTAGAATTTTCTAGATGTCCTTCAAACAAATGTGAACAATTGTGGCTCTGTGCCATATTGCGTTGCCATCCATAAAAATTACATGAATGGCTGCAAATGGTCTCCAAGTAGCTGAACATAACCATATCCGGTCAATGATTGGTTAGGCTGGACTAGAGTACCCAGTCCATTCCTTGTAATCACAGCCCACACTATTGTGGAGGTGCCCGCAGCTTGCACAGTGTCTTGTTGACAACTTGAGTCCATGGCTTTGTGGGGTCTGAGCCTACTCGAACCCCACTACTAGCCCTTATCGAATGAAATCGGGACTCATCTGACCAGGCCACGGTTTCCCAGTAGTCTAGGGTCCAGCAGATATGGTCACGATTCCGGGAGAGGCGCTACAGGCGATGTCGTGCTTTAGCAAAGGCACTCGCGTCGGTCATTTGCTGTCATAGACCATTAACGCCAGATTTCGCCGCATTGTAGTAACGGATACGTTCGTTGTACCTCCCACACTGATTTCCGTGGTTATTTCACGCACAGTTGCTTGTCTGTTGGCACTGACAGGTCTACGCAAACGCCGCACTCTCGATCGTTAAGTGAAGGCCGGCGGCCTCTTTGTTGTCCGTGGTGAGAGGCAATGCCTGAAATTTGGTATTCTCGGCAACTCTTGGCACTGTGGATCTCACAACATCGAATTCCGCAACGGTTCCCGAGATGGAATGTCCCATGCGTCTAGCCGTAACTACCATTCCTTTTGTTAAACCCCGTCGGTAATAATCACGTCGGACACCTGTTCACCTGAATCACCTGAGTACAAACGACAGCTTCGCCAATGCACTGCCTTGTTATACCTTGAGTACGCGATGCTACCGCCGTCTGTATATTTGCATATTGCTAGCACACGGCTTTTGTCAACTCAGTGTGTCATGTACTTGTTCCCGTGTGACCAACTCGTGCTGTGCAGCGTCGTCTGGCTGTCTTGACAGGAGTGGCTGAGGCGGACGCAGCAGAAGCTGCGACGAGTCTGAGCGCCGAAGCGGAAACTCGGCACTGAGGCACCGAGGACGCTACAAACGACGGTCCTACGCATGACCTTATCGGGAAGTAGCCTGGAGAGGCGTTTAACGGTGTGATTGGTGGGCGACGTTGCTGCCCCCTTTACAGTTAGTGCTCGTACTCGCTCATGCGGCAGGGCTCAGCTCTCGCTGCGCCCCACTTTGCCACCGGCGGCCTCCGCGATTGTCTCCAGGGAGCTGCTGGCTACCTCGCCTGCTGCCGTCTCAGCCTCCGTCTCCGCTACCGCCACCGCCACTGCAAAGTAAGTCGCGCAGAAGGCAGCGACGCGCGCGCTTCTTGTGATGGTCTGAGGTCATCGCGACCCACAAGCTGCTGATAGCTCAGACGGCCGGCTGAGTTTTTCCTCTGCTGTGCGTCCTTGGCTACTGTTTTTCTGCTGCTAGCGTTACGACTACTAGCAATTATAAAGCGGCGGCACAACGACTTGTTTATTTCTTTCTGCATAGCAATGTGAGACGTGACTGTCGTACCCTAAAACTGGGAAACTGTATTACACATTTAACAATTTTTGTAACGTAATCTTTTAAAATGTGCATGTATTGCGAAATTTAATTTCCACGCAAAGGGCGTTTTCTAAATTTTATTGTTTAATTACGATGGAAATACAGTTTTTTTATGTGCAGTGAGATATTTAGATATTGAATATTAGTTGTCACGAAGTCCCCCGTCCACCTTCCCCTAGCCCCACGACTCAGGACAAGATTTTGACATGAAGTCTAAAACAGGGAAAGTAGATTTAAATTAATCTACCACAAGGATAAGTTGATCAAGCGTTCCTTTACGACACACGGTTATGAGTTCGTTAGAAATTTATCCAGTGTTTCATCTACTTGCAGAAAAACATACGTCACAAATTTTGACAATATGGTGAATTTATTTTTAAAATTTTCTTAAAATCCAAATGATTGTAGGCCTATCACTATTGAAATGAGATAGGAAGAAAAAGTCCTCAACTGCATTAAACAAGATAATAAAACAAAATATTACACACTGATTTACGTATCACTTCAGTGGAACCGCATGAAAAAAAGACACACATCACTAACACTTACATTTAACACAATATCCCCCAAGTAACGTAATTAGTTCATACTGTTAGGCACTTTCTTCCACGTTCAGTAGTATGAGAAAAAACCAACTACTGATATTTAATACAATATTCTGATCAAATGTATCTTGTACATACATTGAAAAATAAACCTTTAACTCTTCTACTAAACCATTCAAAACTGTCCCTAATTCCAGTAATGAGGCTTGATGTGCTGTAACGAAGTTAATCCTGTAACCTAAGGCATTTGCTTTCTCCGCTCTGCAGTGGCTGAACAAAATTATAGTAAAATTTAACTCTTATAGAGACTCAGTCAGCTCTTCGAAGTTTTCGGCAGCAGAAGAAAGTTTCCGAGAAATCCACAAACATGTTTTTCACCTATAAACATAATGGCCTTGTGGCCAGCTCAAGTGTGTTCATGTGCTTGTAGTTACCACTTCTACCGGCAGCATTATGCAAGAACATACTGTAGCAGAGCCATCTGTTGAATGCTACTGCGACCTACAGTGGAAAAGAAGATATAGCTACAGCGCTCTGTTGCCACAAATAGTACCTCAGTCACGAAGTTTCCCGGTTTTATGTTATGTTTGTCGTGATGGGTGTAGTTTCTCTGGTTAACTATAACATTTTTTTCATTTTTTTCTTATTGAAGTTGTTACCTATTTAATATACAATGAACATTTCAGTTGGCGATAGTTTTGATGCTGTCGTGATAATCACTGATAGATTGAAACTGTGTCGAACTGGGGCTCAAAACTCGACCACCGTTTTTCATGTGTTTTCCGCAGAACAGCGAGTCCAGCTCCAGGACACGGCTTTAATCAGGGAGAATAGGGACCATCCTGATGGTGACGAATGTCATCTTCGATAGCGACGTGATGATGATGATGATGATGGCTGTTGTGTGGTCATCGCTCCCTTCAAAGACAGAATGATCAAAAACAGTCGATGATGCGGAGGAAACAGATTGCTGGTAATGAATAGGAGAATAACTAGCTACAACTACGATCTACTCGATATGAAATAACACATAATAGTGCAAAGCAGTATTTTTCCTAAATTTATATATCTAAACGAATATAAAAATGCCATTTAATAAATAAGCATTCAAGATTATGATATTCTGATTTTGACTCTTCCTTAAGTGACTGCCATCTCACCCATCTCACCTCGGATCACCGGCAGCAGCATCAACACTTGTACACAGCGGACTGATTATGTCCATCCTGTTGGCCAGTTTATCTGAACGGCTTACTAACTTCCCACAGACGTGCTATACCATCATACTGAAATGTAGCTATCTGTCAGGATTGTGCTCGCTTTCTTCTTTGGAGCGTTTACTAAGTGAGTTACAGTTTTTGGGTTCAGTACCTGGCTCCTAGTCTGCCCACAGCACGGCAGATGGCTTAATAGCCTCTACCGCTGCCCCACACGGATATGGCTTTTGCACACGACCGTTTTACAGCTATGTGTTTGTAATTTCCACTGTTGTACTTGCACCCTGAATTAATATTTAACGATATAAATTTAAAAGCTCAGTAATTTCAACTAAAGCTCAAGATCAACCTGAAGAAATGGAAAAACTGAAAAAAAGGGGGCGGTGAATTGTAGCTGTGTTACAAGAAGTTCCTAGAAGCCTGCCGCCGTCGGCTCTCCTTAACTCTGCCAGTGTGATATTATTTACGTTTACACAAATTTTTATGTGATAAGATGAAACAGTAAACATAAACTCAAATTTAGTTGTGTTTCCTTATGGCTTCTTATCGTTCTGACTCATATCTTGGGTTGCGTCATCAGACTTTGGTTATTTTGCAGTTCTGGGATGGAATCTACATAGTGGAAAAAAACTGAGTGAAGTGTATTTCCCTAAAAGGAGACGCATCGAGCAACAGTGTTTTTTGTTTTTACCCAAAAAGATACTGTATCCCGCTGCCAGCCCGGGTTGTGTTAACGCTATATTTGTAACGTGTAAGTGTTTTTAATGCTTCTTATGAACATTTCAAACGTTTCTTTGCTCTTCTTCTAAGACGTTTTGCTTTTCTGTTGATGCATTCTGAATGATATGAAACACCTTCTTTATACCTAGCTTAGTGTTTGACCCCAACAGATTTTGTTAACTGAAGTGTAGTTACATCATCAGATCTACTATGCTCTTTCCGGTGTTTTTATTCTGATAGCCGCCTGTCATGTCTTTCGTTAATAGCAAAATGCGTTTACAGCTACTACCTAACTCCCTGTTTTTGTGTTGCACTTTACTGTAGCATCTTGTACCGTCATCCATAATGTCCGTTTTCCCTTCTTTATCCTCCAATCGAAGTCTTTATTAATAGCAAAATGCACTTACATCTACAGCCTCTCTCCCTGTTTGGATGATTCACGTTACTATCCCATCTTGTACCGTCATTCATAATTTCTGTTTTTCTTTATCCTTCAGTTAAAGTCTTTATTAACCTGATTTACCATTCTTTTGAATTCCTTCTCTAAGTTTTCCTTTCTTTTAGTTATATTTGCTGTAAGTTCATCAAAATTCCATAGACTTGTACTTCTGCATTCCATTTTTATTCCTGTTCTGAAATTTTCTTTTGCTCGATCATTTTGTATAAAATTGAACAATGTGATAAGTTTTGGACGTCTCTACCTTACGTTTCCCGTGTTAACTATTTTTCTTTCTTAATTTTTTGTTTTATTGCAATAAATTTTTGTAGTATGCACCATAAATTACTCATTCCTCACTAAAGTTAATTTCTATTTTATCTTATTCAATTTTACATTCCTCAGCTTTTCTGTAGACCTATAAACAACAATGGAGGTATCCAAATATTTTCAAAAAATGTTCAAAATGTTCAAATGTGTGTGAAATCTTTTGGGACTTAACTGCTAAGGTCATCAGTCCCTAAGCTTACACACTACTTAACCTAAATTATCCTAAGGACAAACACACACACCCATGCCCGAGGGAGGACTCGAGCTTCCGCCGGGACCACCCGCACAGTCCATGACCGCGGCGCTTCTGACCGCTCGGATAATTCCGCGCGGCAAATATTTTCAAGCCACCTTTGTAACTGCATACAAAAATCTTCTTTTTCCGCTGTGAAACTAACATTTAACCATTAACTTTTAAGTTATACTTTTTATTTTTGGATATATGATTACAGCTAACAAAAAATGAGTATGTTTTAAGATTGGTGATACGATGACTTTAATGTTTATCTACTTGTGTTTCTTCTCCCATTATTTACTAGAAAAGAATTGTTGATGGAAACAGTTTTCCGCATTCCACATTGAATAAACTTTTCCTTCCCACATTTTCAATGGCATAATGTAATTCGGAAAACAAGTTTTGTCTCTCATGCCTCACTTGAATCTTTATATGCTATTGCTACTGCACGATTATAGAAGGTGATAAGAAGAGGAAGAAAGGAAAAATGTCAAGAATTGTAGATAAATGTCCTTGTATATCAGCAAATCATTGTGAAGCAATATTCGAAATCTATTGCAGTATTCTTCTCATTTACCTTTCCTGTATTTTACTTGGACTGAAATCAAAAAACTGCATGGCCAAGATTAGTGTGGAGAGTTGCATCAAACAACTTTTAGTACGACATCACAATAACAAGTTGTATAGATCGACACAATTATATATCACACGTTATTAAATGTAAATATGGAATATATTCTGAGAAATATTGTGCGGCATACCTTTAAATACCATGCATTTGAATCTACAGGTGTTATCGCTTCTTTTTTAAAATTATTATGAATCTGACATAAGAGATGATATTACAATTTTTGCATGTATGGAACACTTTCAAAACAGAAGTAGCAGCCATAATCATTTCCACTAATATGATGTAGAATCTGTGAGACTGGAGACATACTATCAAATTTTAGAAAGAAAAATCATCACCTTAATCCTGAAGATGGCAAGGGAGCTGGTAATAAAAATAATAATCAGAATAACAAAAAAGAAAACTGAAGTTTTGTTATATAACTGTTAGGCTTTAGCAAAGGCAAAGGCATTAGAGAGGCAGTTACGACGTTGCAATTGATAATTGAAGCAACACTTTACGAAAGTCAAGACGCGTTCGTGGATTGTCGACCTAGAAAAAGAGGTCGACAATGTAAAATGGTGCAAGATATTTCAAAATCTTAAAAAAACCAGGTGTAAGGAAAAACGGGTAGTATGCAATACGTACCAAAATCAAGAGGCAGCAGTAAGAATGGATGATCAACAACGAAATACTTGGATTAAAAGGAGTTTAAGAGAGGGAAGCAGTCTTTTGCCCCCACTCCTTCTCCCACCCCCAACTCCTCCACTGCTCACTCTGTTCATCGAAGAACCAATGGCGAGAGTAAAAGAAAAGTTCTGGAGTGGGACTGAGATTCGGGGTGAAAGGATATCAGTGATGAAACGAAAAGTGTGTGTGGCTAGCGCCTCTCGTCAGGTAGACCGCTTGCCTGGTGCAAGCCTTTGTAGTTGAAGCCACGTCGGCGACTTGCCTGTCGATTAGGATGGAATGATGATGGAGACAACGCAACATCCACTCCAAGAGCGGAGAAACTTTCCAATCCACTCAGGCATCGAATCCGGGCTCCTTTGCATGGCGGTCTGCCACGGTGGCCAGTCAAGTGTGGAGGTGGACGTATCAACGATACGGCTCGTTGATGATATTGCTATCCTCAGAGAAAGTGAAAAAGAAGACTAAAAATTTGTAAGGTATTGACGAGCAATATCAACAGCAGTCCAGCACATGTGACGTCACAGGGGATAAATACAGAAACCAAATCGATTTTATTCTGGTAGTAGAAAGATACAGGAATGGAATCAAGAAGGTGCACACATTACCAGGTGCAGATATTAATAGCGACCACAACTTACTTATGGCAGAAATAGAAATAAGAATGAAAAAACTATAGAAGGTGACCATGGTGAAGAAGTGGGATCTAGAGAAGATAAGATCCAACAAAGAACAAATTACAGAAATGCTGTCACTTGAGTTTCTTAACACATAACAAGACAAAGAACCACCTGACAATGTCAATGAGTGCTGGAATATGCTGAAAGATGGAATCATTAAAGCAGGACAGCAAAATGTAGGATATATAAAAGGGAAAAGGGCAAAAAAACCATGGGTCACACAAGAAATGATTTCCAAGATGGAGGAGAGAAGAAAATTTAAAAGCAAGAACACTGAAGATGCAAGAAAAGGGGTACCGAAGGTTAAACAGTGAACTACGAAGATAAACAGAGCAGGCTAGGAAAAAATGGCTAAAAGAGGTATGAAGAACTGGACAGGAAGGGAAGATAGGCTTACTATACAACAGAGTAAAGACTATGACATGGGATCAAAGCAGAGCAGGAAGTACTAGTATGGAAATTTTGAGTAAAGACGAAGAGGTAGTGTACAAAGATCGTGACGATGTCCTCCAGAGATAGGAAGAATATCTAAAAGAACTATAAGAGACAGATCGCAAACCAGAAACTCTGGAACTTGAATCACTCAACAGTGTTAGTGATGACGAGAAAGGACCAACCAACGTAATGGAAGAAGTAAAGTCTGCCATAGCTGCAATCAAAAATGGCAAAGCAGTAGGTGCAGATACGATACCGGGAGAAATATTAAAATGCTTGAAGCAAATGGAATAAGAGAAATATTGAGGTTATGCAAGAAAAAATATGACACTGGTGAACGGCCTGAAGACTTTCTGACAACAGTAATGATTCCATTACCGAAAAAACAAGGAACGAAGAAACGCAGTGAGCACAGGACAATCAGCATCATTTCACATGCAGCCAAAATGATGTTGAGAATAATTAATAAGAGACTTGAAAAAGTAATGGAGAAGAATCTTGGCGAGGAGCAGTTTGGCCTTAGATGGAATACGGGCACCAGAGATGCAATAGGGCTCCTACGAATCTTGGGAGAAAGGTTTATTGAAAAAGGAAGAGACGTCTACATGTGCTTCATCGATCTAGAAAAGGAATTTGACAATGTGGCTTGGGGGAAGCTGGCGGCTATAATGAGGGAAAAGAGAGTGGACTGGAAACCAGAAGACTTATAAACTTATTATATCTGAATCAAAAAGCCCCAGTTAAAGTGGGAGGTGAAAGTACAAACTTTATCGGACTAGGAAAAGGAGTAAGACAAGTATTATCACCAATCCTTTTCAACCTCTACAGGGGAAATATGAGTGACCAATGCTCATTAGATGACAAAGGAGTAGAAATTGGAGGAAAAAGAATAGGGTGTTTGAGGTTTGCTGATGACATGGTCCTTCTAGCCGCAGGGGAAAAAGAATTACGGGATTTAGTGGACGTCACTGAAGCTAACGGAACAAATTATGGAATGAAAATTAACACAAAGAAAACAAAAGTATTGACACTAGGAGGAAATAAAGAAGTAAAAATTGAGCTGAATGGACTAAAATTAGAGCAGGTGCAAAATTTTAAGTTTCTTGGGAGCGGGATAGACACCGACTGGAAGTGCAGCACAGAAGTTAAAACAATGATGGCAATTGCAAAAGAGGCATTTTATAAGAAAAGGAGAATTTTTTGCAGCAATCTGGACAGAGAATGGCTCATAAAATGTTTTGTATGGCGCGTTCTTCTGTATGGCGCTGAAACATGGACTTTGAGGAAGGAAGACAGAGAAAGGCTGGAGGCTTTTGAGATGTAGACAATGTGGAGGATGGAAAGAACAAGTGGGATGGACAGAGTGAAAAATGAAGAGGTACTGAGAAGAGTGGGAGAGAAAAGATAGTTACTAGATGTAATAAAAAGAAGAAAAAGAAAGTGGATTGGGCATATATTAAGAAAGAATGAGGGACTGACAAGAACAGCTTTAGAAGGCTATGTAGAAGGGAAAACGAAGCGAGGAAGGAAGAGATTTCAGATACCGGATGACGTGAAGGACGGTACAACATACAGAAGCCTTAAGAAGGCTGATGATGATGATGATGTGCTACAGAAGTAAGCCGAAAATTTTGTGGACTGATAAGATAAGAAAAGAGGGGAATTTCCGTAGAATGGGCGAGAAAAGAAACATACGGAGAACAATGACAAGAGGAAATGACAGAACGATAACAAATATGTTACGGCGCCGTGCAATAACTTCCAAGGTACCAGAAGAAGTTGTGGGTGGTAAAACTTGTAGGAGAAGACAGAGATTGAACTGTATCCAACAAACAGCTGAGGACATTAGGCGCAATTTCCACTCTGATATGAAGATGTTGGCCAAGGTGAGGAAGTCGTGGCGGACCGCATTAAGCCAGTCAGAAGACTGATAAAAGCACTTCTCCTCTTCTCCTGCGCAAAACACGGTGTATCGTCGCTGCGAATGAACAACACTGGTTCTCACCAAAGTAATAACAATAAGATTATTGAGAACTTACAAAGGACCATTTGACCTCGCCGAAATAAGAGTTATATCAAGTTCTAGGATAATCGTGGAGAGTGTTGGCCTAGGTTCAGTACGGCTTCCAAGCGGATCTGTACCAAATTCAGCACGGTTCAGGTAAGATGAGCGCCATGGTATACGAGTGTTGAGCGTGCCTTGTGCCTTGTAGTAGTATGTCGTTGACTACCTTTACATGAGGCTTTCGTAAGAAGCAGTTTGTCGTCAGCGGCGTGATCATACGACAGGAGAGCAGAACATACTGTCTCTCCACATAAGTGCCACAGAAGCACTTACAGTTACGTTACTTATTTTACGAACAATACTCTACACACTCTAATGTGATTTGCTACTGCGTAGCTCGGTGAACAGTTCAAACAACTCCAGTCATTTAATAAGCTATCAAGTGTACAATTGTACGGTAATTTTTGGGTGATGGGTACTTGACAGTCTGCTTGGTTGTACAAGTAGCAAGGATAGGAAAAGAATGCCAAGAGTCAAAAAATGGTTCAAATGGCTCTGAGAACTATGGGACTTAACATCTGAGGTCATCAGTCCCCTAGAACTTAGAACTACTTAAACTTAACTAACCCAAGGACATCACACACATCCATGCCCGAGGCAGGATTCGAACCTGCGAACGTAGCAGTCGCGCGGTTCCGGACTGAAGCGCCTAGAACCGCTCGGCCACCCGGGCCGGCCACCATGAGTCAACTTACACTATTTGATCAAAAGTATCCGGACACCAGGCTGAAAATGACTTATACGTTCGTGGTGCCCTCCATCGGTAATGCTGGAATTCAATACGGTGCCGGCCCATCCTTAGCCTTGATGACAGCTACCACTCTTGCAGGCATACGATCAGGTGCTGGAAGGTTTCTTGGGGAATGGCAGCCCATTCTCCACGGAGTGCTGCACTGAGGAGAGGTCGGTCGGTGAGGCCTGGCAAGAAGTCGGCGCTCCAAAACATCCCAAACGGTTCTATAGGACTCGGGTCAGGACTCTGTGCAGGCCAGTCCATTACATGGATATTATTGTCGTGCAACCACTCCACCACAGCGCGTGCATTATGAACAGGTGCTCGATCGTGTTGAAAGATGCAATCACCATCCACGAATTGCTCTTCAACAGTGTGAAGCAAGAAGGTGCTTAAAAAATGAGTACAGGCCTGTGATGTAATAGTGCCACGCAAAATAACAAGGGGTGCAAGCCCCCTCCACGAAATACTCGACTACACCATAACACCATCACCTCTGAATTTTATTGTTGGCACTACACCCGCTGGCAGATAACGTTCACCGCGTATTCGCCGTACCCACACCCCGCCATCGGATCGCCACATTGTGTACCGTGATTCATCACTCCACACAACTTTTTTCACTATTCTGTCGTCCTATGTTTACTCTCCTTACGTCGTTTGGCATTTACCGGCTTTATGTGTGGCTTATGAGCAGCCGCTCGACGTTGAAATCCAACTTTTATTACCTCCCACCTAACTGTCATAGTACGTGCAGTGGATCCTGATGCAGTTTGGAATTCCTGTGTGATGGTCTGGATAGATACCTGTCTATTACACATTACGACTCTCTTCAGCTGTCGGCGGTCTCTGTCAGTCAACAGACGATGTCGCCCAACGCTTTTGTGCTGTACGTGTCCCTACACGCTTCCACTTCACTATCACATCGGAAACAGTGGACCTAGGGATGTTTAGGAGTGTGGAAATCTCGCGTACAAACGTATGACACAAGTGACACCCAATCACCTGAACACGTTCGACGTCCGTGAGTTCCGCGGAGCGACCCATTCTGCTCTCTCACGATATCTAATGACTACTAAGGTCGCTGATATGGAGTACCTGGCAGTAGGTGGCAACTCAATGCACCTAATATGAAAAACGTATGTTTTTGAGGATGTCCGGATACTTTTGAACGCATTGTGTACCTGTCTGGCAGCTGAGCTAGTTTTCCTGTGAATGTTTCGCTTTCTGGACGATACTTGTCGTATCAGCGGAAATATTATTTGGAGAAGGAAACACAGTCGCTTTTAAGTTACTGCTTAAATTCATTGTCATACTCGAGAATAGCCCTTTCTGTTGTTTCTTTTTAGTGTGTTGTCATGCATCTACTTCCACATTTCAGATTTACAAAAATTGTCAACGTTTCACTTTAACGTTTGTGTACCTGCATTATTCCAGTGGTTTCGCGTTGTTTTTTTCATATCAGTTAACTGAGGGTTGTGTGTACGCTTTCACTCACACACTCACTCACTCACACACACACACACACACACACACACACACACACACTCACACACACCCGCGCGCCGGCAAATGTGTATGTGTGTGTTTGTACGTGTGTCTGGCCCAATTGTTGTTTCTCGAGAACCACACGCGAAGCACACTACATTACAAGAACAGCTCTGACAGAAACTAAGTTAGAAATAATGGGCTAGAGACTCAGGGTGCTGCAGAAAGCTAAACAATCTTTTATGACTTCAAACTTCACATACCAAAAAGTCTTACGTAAGTAGATAAAATGTAGCAGTACTCTAAAATAAAACGAAAATAATGAATGATCATGTAAAGAGATATCGGTCAAAACTAAATTTTTGGGTGTGATATAACACGTAATAGAAAGTAGAAAAAAAGTAAGAGAGACTAATTACGATACCTATTGCGTGTTAAGTCTTTCATAGCGCTAAAAATCACATAAAACTTTAAACAAGCGAAGAGAGGAGCGATACGCATTTGTTAGTCGAAATGGTGGTCTCCTCATTGCTTATTCGGAGAGCGCAAGTGATATATTGCCTGACGGCAAAGGAGAGGAAGCGAGCAGTATAGCGTCATGCCGGCGTATCAGATGTTGTTTACATCCGGCAAGGCCGCGAACTGTGTCGAGATACACGGCATATATTGAGTTCTCTCCTTCAGTTAGTAGTGTCTGTAGCAACGGCCCCTCAAACGGGAGACATCCAACCGTTTATTTCCCATCAAGATGATTAAAAAGTGAACATGCGTGTAGACATGGGTAGAGAAGTAGTGTGGAATACACCAAGTTGAACAAATGACTGTGAATACGAAGACTCATGTCACAGTGTCAAGCAACAACAAATAAACTCTAGGTGTTATACAATAACTTAATAATAAAATCCGTCTACTGCCTTATCAATAGCGTTTATACTTAGTCAGTGTACATTTCGAACCACAGCTTCATCATACGACCTCCAGTTGGCACCGAACAATACAATGCCCACACAACAGAAAGGTTTGTGAGAAACAAATTAAATACAGCCAACCAGTAACAGAATAAACCATTCATTTCTGCGACTGAATGGTTGTATTTCACTTTATCCTCATTAGCGGCATCCAGTCATGTTCAAGATTTAAACATAAATAAATAAATAAATAAATAAATAAATAAAAATGCATGTCTGTGGGACTTACAATACTTCTTAATTGTAATTTGCCAGGCTGTGACGTAAATATACAGGATGGAGAAAAATATGTGTCGATTTTTCCTAACACTTACAGTATTGATATAACTAAGGATTTTGCTGATTGTTGTACAGTATCTGATCAAAATAAACGTTAATACGAGGTGTGTCCACGTTTTGCCTTTGTGAGGACTTGAACGCTGCTGTGAACATTTTCAGTGACATGTCTAAATGTCTTACGAGCCGAAACCAGAGAAGAAACTTAACCCAAAGATGTTCCATTGCGTTCAGATACGGACTCTGTGCAGGACAGTCCATTTCAGGAATGTTATTATCCATAAACCATCCGCAAACCATTGACTGACAGATGTTGCTTTACGACAGGATACGCTTACATGCTGATTCAATCATCGTTTCCAAACTGTTCCTCTATTTTATGCAGTACACAATACTGTAAAAATGTTTGTATATCCTTCTACATTCAGCGTTTTCTTGAGCGCAAAAAGGAAACAACACCCCAATTACGACAAACACAAACCGAGCGAGCTGACGCAGTGGTTAGCACACTAGACTGGCATTCGGGAGGACGACGGTTCAATTCCGCGTCCGGCCATCCTGATTTAGGTTTTCCTTGTTTCCCTAGATCACTCCAGGCAAATTCCGGGATGGTTCCTTTGAAAGGGCACGGCCGACTTCCTTCCCCGTCCTTCCCAAATCCAATGAGACCGATGGCCTCGCTGTTTGGTCTCCTCCACCAAAACACCCCAACGAAAAACACGCCCATAACGTAACACTACCTTCTTTGTACTTCACTGTTGGCAGTATATATGATGGCAGGTATTGTTTTCCTGGCGTTCGTCAAATACATATACTCTTCCTTCGGCTTGTCACAGAGTATAGCGCGATTCATAACTGCTAATTACGCTTTTCTACACTCATGCTCATAAATGAATTCTGATACATGGTGAAACAACGCTCTGGTGGACGGTTTGCGGGTTTAAATCACCTCGGATTATGACCATGCTGTGCATTTGATCTGCGGTCGTCGCACAGTGGCGCTGGCAGCAGTCCACATATGCAGAGGTGTGTTGGTGCATGTCAGAGTATGGTGCAGCGAGTAAGTGTGCAGTCGTTTTCAGACGTGCTAATGGTGACTGTGTGTTGAAAATGGCTCAAGGAGCACATATGGATGACGTTATGAGGGGTAGAATACTAGGGCGACTGGAGGCTGATCAAACACAGCAGGTCATAGCACGGGCCCTCCGTGTGCCACAAAGTGTGATATCAAGATTATGACAACGATTCTAGCAGACAGAAAACGTATCCAGGTTCTACAGTACTGGACGTCCATAATATACAATACCACAAGAAGAACGATATCTCACCATCAGTGCCCGCAGACGGCCACGGACGCAGCCACTGGTACAGTTGTCTCCAGACACACCATCTTCAGATGACTGAACAGACATGGTTTATTTTCCCGGAGACCTGTAAAGTGCATTTCACTGATCCCTGGTCGCAGGATAGCCCGTAAAGCCTGTTGTCAAGAACACAGTACAGGGTCATTGGAACAGTGGACCCAGGTTATGATCACGGACGAGTCTAGGTATAGTCTGAACAGTGATTCTCGCTGGGTTTTCATCTGGCATGAACCAAGGAACCAGATATCAACCCCTTAATGTCCTTGAAAGGGACCTGTATGGAGGTCATGGTTCGATGGTGTGGAGTGGGATTATGATTGGTTCACGTACACCCCTGCATGTCTTTGACAGAGAAATTGTAACAGGTCGGGTGTATCGGGACGTCATTTTCCACCAGTATGTCCTCCTTTTCAGGGGTGCAGTGGGTCCCATGTTCCTCCTGATGGATGATAACGCACGGCCCCACCGAGCTGCCATCGTGGAGGAGTACCTTGAAACAGAAGATGTCAGGCGAGTGGAGTGGCCTGCCTGTTCTCCAGACCTAAACCCCATCGAGCACGTCTGGGAAGCTCTCGGTCGACGTATCGCAGCACGTCTTCAACCCCCAACGACACTTCAGGAGCTCCGACAGGCACTTGTGCAAGAATGGGAGGCTATATCCCAGCCAACCCGTTGTGCGGCCTGTGTACGTGTGCATGGTGATCATAGCCCATATTAAAGCCGGGATACATGCGCAGGAAACAGTGGCGTTTTGTAGCACATGTGTTTTGGGACGGTTTTCTCAGCTTATCACCAATGCCGTGCACTTACAGATGTGTGTCGTGTGTCTTCCCTGTGTGCCTATGCTACTAGCGCCAGTTTTGTGTTGTGCCACGTTGTGTGGCACCACATTCTGCAGTTATCCTTAATTTATGACGATGAGTGTAGTTATCCTCTGTCCAGCGGTGCCCCTGTTTTGCACCATGTCAAGTGTCGCATACCACTGACTGTAGAAATCTGCATTGTTGTAACGTCCTAGGCATAATCCTTGTGCTAACTACATTGCTGTTAGCTCTTTCGAACCCTTGCACTTTTTTACAGCCACCATCCGCAATACTAGACGCTTCCTATCCCCCAGTATGTGAGGCGTGCCTGGTCTTGCTGCAGCTGTGGTTGTTTCACCACTTTTTCGCTTTACATTCGCATCACCAACAGTCGACTTGGGCAGCTTTAGAAATATTTAAATGTCCTGAGAGATATGTTACTCAAGTGACATGCAATGGCTTGTCCACTTCGGAGTTACTGAACTCAAGTGACCGTGAGATACTTCTGGTATTGCTTCTGTACTGATAACACGGCACTCCCCGTCTCCTTTTATACTAGCGGGTCGGCCTCTCATCTAGTGGTCAACTCTGCTTTACATTTGGATGTCCAGATACGTTTGACCAGATAGAGTATATGACATGACAATCAAGTAATTTCCACACGTTGTTTACTCCATTCTGTGAAGATACATTGCTTTCAAAGGTGACAATACAGGCATGAAACAAAATCGCAAATTGCGTAGATATTGCAGTGGAACAAATAATAATTAGCATACATGTTATACAATTTAATATTTTTAAAAAAAATCCTTACATATTCGATGAAAAAAGTGATAATGTCGTCGATTCTTCTCCGTTGTTGAAACTAAACATGAAAATTACTATAACCGGTGGCAAAACATGTAACGTGAGTTATCCATCACAAAATGCTCGAACAAGTGTACTAACGGAGACTGAACGCGAATTGAGTTTACAAGGTCTGAAACGCTTTCGGAATCGTGAGGAAATAGTGAAGATGTGCCATGTTCGGATCGAGAGTCAACATATATAAGAAAGTACAACATAGAGCAAATGAGAGAGATGATAACATAAAATCATCGACTACATCAGAGACTGATAAAGGAAGGGTTGAGAAGCAGCAAAGAATGTTTACGACACCATTCACACAGATTTAGGAAAATGTGATAGCAATGTCCGATTTGTATTCCACAAATCAGCAAACGATCGGGACGCACTACGGGTGAAAATTGATATAGATGTAATTAATACTGAGATCCATCTTTTCTGCAAATTATCATTTCAGCCAAGAAATGGTAGGCAATATCAAAAGGGTCCGAAAAGTGTCCGGTATTTCTTTGCAATGTAATCTAAACTGCAGAGAGATTATTCGATATTGTAACAGACACCATTGGATGTGAGAGCCGCAACAGCGACGAGTTGTCAGTGTAGAGCTGTTAAGGTGGTCAGTGGCAGCAGAGGGTGGTTCCGAGCCCGCTTCACTTGGACCACCAGGCAGGAGATGCAATGACTCAGAGCTGAGGCCGCCAGATTGATTCAGAGCCTGACAGTTTGTGGAATAGTGTCCACCGGCTTCCTCGATTCCGTAAAAGAGTAGCCTCCAAAAGTCCGCTATTCAAAGAAAGCTACGACATGATACAGTGGGAATTCGTCCTAGAAAGTACTTCATCTACCGACGCCGGTCTCCTCTACGACGCTGCCTTAAAACTATTGAGTCCGTAGCTCGTAGTCGTGCGGTAGCGTTCTCGCTTCCCACGCCCGGGTTCCCGGGTTCGATTCCCGGCGGGGTCAGAGATTTTCTCTGCCTCGTGATGACTGGGTGTTGTGTGATGTCCTTAGGTTAGTTAGGTTTAAGTAGTTCTAAGTTCTAGGGAACTGATGACCATAGATGTTAAGTCCCATAGTGCTCAGAGCCATTTGAACCATTTATGATGCTACGTATTCGTTATAATCAGCCGTCGTCGTAACCGATAGCTAAGTGGGTCTCCTGTACGACAAAACCCGGTCACATCATGGTACCTGTGAACTCGACTTCATGGCTAAGTGCCGTTTCTGGAACATTGGCCATGACTCCCCTGTATGGTAACGGCAGACTTCTTTTGGTTCTCCTAAAAGAAAAGGATGCCCGAAAAGAACACATGTTTGAAACACACTGCACCTCCAAAGAATCGAGCGAAATGGCGCAGTGGTTGACACTTGCCTCGTTTTTGGGAGGACGGCATTTCAAACCCCATGTATCCAGCTTGACTCAGGTTTTCCGTGCTTTCTCTAAATCGATTAAGACAAATATCGGAATGGTTCCTTCGAATACGACACGGATGATCTCCTTCCCTGTCCATCACCAGTCCGAGTTTGTGCTGCATCTCTAATGATCTCATCGTCGACTGATGTTACTCCCTAATCAACATTCTTGCACATCCAGACATGTGTTACGTCGATGCCTCGATCGACTACACAAGAAGGCCTTCGCTGAAACATTTATAAACGTCAAGGAAGGGTGTTGTGGCCACTGGAACTAATTATTTTAAGATATCACCGACAGAATTTTTCAGATTTACGTTGTGTGTAAAATACTTTCCTCATGAAGCAAACTACTAATTTAATGTAATAAATTTGCAAAGAAATGTGTAACTTCCTGGCAGATCAAAATTATGCGTTTGACCCGGGCTCGAAACTGGGACCTTTCCTTCCGCAGGCAAGTGTTCTACCTACTCAACTATCCAAGTACGACTCACGATCCGCCCTCACAGCTATAAGTTCAAAGTATTAAATCCCTCACAGCTGTGAGGTAAAGTATTACATAAGGGTAAGTAGTGATTGCATAGCCCGCTCGGTGGAGCACTTTCTCTCAAAGGCAGAAGCCCAGGTTCGAGGCCCGGTCCGCCACATAGTTTTCGTCTTCCAAGAAGTTTCAAATCAGCGCACACTCTGCTGCAGAGCGAAAATCCATCCTGGAAAGAAATTTGTTTTGACAGGACGCTTTAGGTCTGGGCAAAAAGCTTGATATGAATTATTGGAGTCTGTAAAACACCATTCAACACTTAAATACATGCTTCTCCCACTGATATCTTTCCGAAGTTTATTAGCACGGAACATAAAAGAGTTCTTGTTTTGTAAATAAAACTGCCTTTTCCTGCTGCTAGTTAATTTATTTATCCCATCCGCGTTTCGCCTTTTCCTGTTCTAAGACATCATCAGTGGGACCTACAGTGATACAGTTTTGTTAGTTGTAGGTTATTAAACAGTTCACGTCACGATTTTTCTTTGTAGAAAATTAATTACTTACGATTTTCGGATCTGCATTTCCTCACGTCTGTTCTGGAGGTCGCACTACCACTTTTATTACTGCCATATAATCACAACTTTGTGTTCTAGCCTTCATGACACTGTTCACCATGTTTCTCAATCTTTTTTGTGGTGTACTATTGTCCTTTTGTCACTCGATACAACTATTTCACCGGACACTGCTTTTCACAAAGTAAATATTGTGACTCCATTACGTGTTTTCTCTTCTTTGGCATGTTTTATTATTTGTTGCCTACGTAACGAAGTATGTGTTCGAGACTAGATTCGGTTCGTGACGTTTATATTGCGTGTGTGTGTGTGTGTGTGTGTATATATATATATATATGAGAGAGAGAGATGTGATACGAAATTCATTTCGAGTCTGGGACAAAGCTACTCATGTTTAAAAAACATACGATTGATGGCACAAAAACTGGCAAGCGGAAATCGCAGCCAGAGCTAAACTGCGGTACAGCAGAGATGTGAAACAAATTCAGTATGCCATAATTTTTTATTTTCCGCGGAAGCATCGATATGAGGAAATATTACTTCAAAAATTACAGGAAACCGAGCTTGTCAGTATTTCAGGTCTGTTCCGAGAAGGCCTAAAATATTTTGTACAAATAAAATATGCTGGTATGGAAGTTTGGCTACAAACCAAAGAGTGTCGCCCTGTGTTTGATTTTATTGATATTACACGTAACAGACTGATAGTCTGTTGCGGATAGGTCTGCAAGCGCAAACATTTGTTCTGTAATTACCAGTGACAGTACACGAGGGGCGACAAATGCCTCCACCCCATCGCTTTCAGACAAGTCATATTTTTCACGCACTATGCCTCATCGTCAACAGGCATCCTGAGCGCACCGCGTGAGGATAGGTGAAACAGTATCGAGATACTAGAGTATCCAGTAGGCGTGTGAGAACTTGACTTTGGCACATAATAACATGTGTCCACCATGAAGATCTAGTCAACGCATCACGGCAAAATCCGTTTTTAAACGTGGTGCAACTGAAACAGAACGTGACATTTTCCGACGACTCAGTATTGTCCTCAGCGAATGATGGTCCCGTACGGGTATACAGACCGAGAGGTGGCTGTTTGGACCCCGAATACATCCAAGAGGCATCTCGCAGAGGCTGTGTATCTGTGGCAGGGGCTGGATATGTTCCTGTGGAGTTGCAGTGGTTCTTGGCTCCACATCACGAATTGAACTGCCCTTACTGGATTTGCAGTTCTACAAATGACTCGGCGCAGTTTTCTTCCCTTCCTTTGAGGTACGTCCTTAGGTTGAGCGTGAAACAGTTGTTAATCCTTCTACCACACAGACACAGACACACACACACACACACACACACACACACACACACACACACACACAATTACAAATGTTATTTACTTTTATGAGCATATCTGTACACCCGGAATGTGACTGGAACCGTCATAACATGGCGTGTAATTTAAATTTCAGCCATTTTTTCTGCTGTTAGTCGTATATCCTGTAACGACCTCTTCAGCTTGTGTGTTGCTTGATTAAGAGCTTGTCAAATCCGTTACACAAATTTGCCAAGAGGTTGACATTTGGGTTCTGCAAAGTTGCTTATAAAGTATGCGGATCATGATACAGCAACCACAGCTTGACAATTGCTCCCATTACAAGATGAATAAATCTTATACAGTTGTCGACTGTACTATACTTTTCGTAACTTTGCAGTACCTTAACGTACTGAAAACAAGTCACAGTCCTCTACACCAGAAGCTGTCATGACTCCCATTATCACCTCGGAACCATCTCCCGGCTTCACTCTTCCTCGTATTTACATATATTTGTACACAACGTAAAGAAAGAAAACTCAGAGTTCGACGTCTCGTAGATGGCATGCTCATTAGAGATAGATAGCCGAGTCCATTGTCTAAGTTGTATGTGTCTCTTTGCTCATGATAGCTATTTATGTTTGCACCCGAGTCACAAATTTGTGTCTCTTCTTATATCCGCAAAATTTAGAAAACTTTTCCATAAACATTTCTGGGCTATAGAGCTCCTCATTCTGTAAAATGAAGTAATATTTCGCTTCAGTTTCATTTCTTTCGTCATGAACTTCATGTCTGCAACATACACAGGGCCTTTTGTATGTGGTTCCTGCCTTAACCTTATTATGGTGTATGTAGAAAAATATTTAATGACATGTTGTAAGCGAATTTTTTCTTGTTGCAGGAACTATGGTGGTGATGTTGAAGAGATGCTGTTGTCAGGGGTGTTCTCTCAAGACAGGTGCCATCATCATCGGCGCGTCTGGGATTGTACGTAACGTTGCGTTATTACATTTCTTGCACCGTAAACTAACTAACTAACTGATATTGGCTGCCAGGCTATTGGCCTTCACATCTTTTCTTTACCGTGCTGAAGTTCATAGGGAGGTTCTCAAATTGAGTGTGATCAGGAAGCCGAAGCATTTTCGGTATCGCCCAAAGAGACAGCTACAGATAGCTAGAGTATGTTTATAGTACGATATTGCATCCACGTCCTGAGGAAGGCCACTGCAACACGACCGAAACGTCGGTTATGTTTTACCATTTTAAGATTTTTATAAGATGGAGGCCAACATATCCTGAAGGATTTTAGTTAAACTGTTATTGGTGGCAGAGATATACGAGCTTATAACAGTGTATATACTAGTTAATACGCTCAACGTTTAACGACAGGTGGCACCGTTAACACAATTGTAGTTACCTCTATCCTACCTTCTTACAACGAACATAATCATTTGATATTTATAGTCCAGGATACAATAGGGGCGATTTCCATGTGATGATCAAGTATGCTGTAATTGAAAAGAATCGTGCAGTATTTGTAGCTTCTAGAATAGAACACATTAGCACAGACAACTGCAGCTTGCAAGAGTACTTGGGTCTGTTGATTCGACGTAGCCTTAAGGATTGTGATATCACGCTGAGGCGCGCAACGTGTGCCACGTTAGGGTGAGCTTTTGTCTATAATGAGTTCAGAAACAAAAATGGAGTTTGTGACTAAGGGGAGAGGGGGAGAGGGAAAGGGGAAGGGGGAAAGAAGGAGGGGGAGGGACCTGGCAATGCTATACACTACACTACAGAAGCTAAAAATCTGCTGTAGGAAGATACGCGCGCAGATCGTCACATAAATGGAATACCACACCGTGGTCGTGATGTGTCATGAAGCTGGTAATCCTTTTTGATGCTCTGTAGCTGAGTGGTCAGCGTAGGTGGCGGGCGGCGGGTTCGATTCCCAGCATTGCCAAGGGTTTTTTCCTTGGCGAGAGGACTGGTACGTTGTGCATCCAGACTAATGATGCCAAGTGAGGAGGAGCTACTTAACCGAGTCGCAGGGGCTCCACGGTCTGGAAAGTCTGTGAAACGGTCGGTAGAGCGGTGTGCTGACCACGTACCCCTCCATGCCGCATGCGCAAGACGCTGCAAGGTAGAGGACGACATGGCGGCTGGTCGACGTCCCACGGGCCTTCACGGCCTGACGAGGAGCTCATTTATACAATACTTAGTCTTGAAATGTTGGAAACGCTGCGTGAGAAGACTTTAGAAATATAATCGGAGAGATGTAGAAAACACCGATAGATCACCTTCTGGACGGACCTCAGAATTGTCTGACGAACTCTGAGCAGGTCCAGCAGTTCATACTCTGTCTGAATGGGTAGTTGCCCCAAAAACGGTCCTCCGACCCCTTACCCCTTCCCTCCCCCCTCCCAGAAATAGCAAACAGAAAGTCATAAAAAGGAAACTTTTTACTGACAAAAACCACAATAAAATTCAAAATCATTCTTAAGATATTATTTGTTTAATTGTAAACAATTCATTACAAAAAAAATCACTTGCACCACGCAAAAAGTGAGCTCCCCTTTAAGTGGCGCGAAATAAATGTACACTCCTGGAAATGGAAAAAAGAACACATTGACACCGGTGTGTCAGACCCACCATACTTGCTCCGGACACTGCGAGAGGGCTGTACAAGCAATGATCACACGCACGGCACAGCGGACACACCAGGAACCGCGGTGTTGGCCGTCGAATGGCGCTAGCTGCGCAGCATTTGTGCACCGCCGCCGTCAGTGTCAGCCAGTTTGCCGTGGCATACGGAGCTCCATCGCAGTCTTTAACACTGGTAGCATGCCGCGACAGCGTGGACGTGAACCGTATGTGCAGTTCACGGACTTTGAGCGAGGGCGTATGGTGGGCATGCGGGAGGCCGTGGACGTACCGCCGAATTGCTCAACACGTGGGGCGTGAGGTCTCCACAGTACATCGATGTTGTCGCTAGTGGTCGGCGGAAGGTGCACGTGCCCGTCGACCTGGGACCGGACCGCAGCGACGCACGGATACACGCCAAGACCGTAGGATCCTACGCAGTGCCGTAGGGGACCGCACCGCCACTTCCCAGCAAATTAGGGACACTGTTGCTCCTGGGGTATCGGCGAGGACCATTCGCAACCGTCTCCATGAAGCTGGGCTACGGTCCCGCACACCGTTAGGCCGTCTTCAGCTCACGCCCCAACATCGTGCAGCCCGCCTCCAGTGGTGTCGCGACAGGCGTGAATGGAGGGACGAATGGAGACGTGTCGTCTTCAGCGATGAGAGTCGCTTCTGCCTTGGTGCCAATGATGGTCGTATGCGTGTTTGGCGCCGTGCAGGTGAGCGCCACAATCAGGACTGCATACGACCGAGGCACACAGGGCCAACACCCGGCATCATGGTGTGGGGAGCGATCTCCTACACTGGCCGTACACCACTGGTGATCGTCGAGGGGACACTGAATAGTGCACGGTACATCCAAACCGTCATCGAACCCATCGTTCTACCATTCCTAGACCGGCAAGGGAACTTGCTGTTCCAACAGGACAATGCACGTCCGCATGTATCCCGTGCCACCCAACGTGCTCTAGAAGGTGTAAGTCAACTACCCTGGCCAGCAAGATCTCCGGATCTGTCCCCCATTGAGCATGTTTGGGACTGGATGAAGCGTCGTCTCACGCGGTCTGCACGTCCAGCACGAACGCTGGTCCAACTGAGGCGCCAGGTGGAAATGGCATGGCAAGCCGTTCCACAGGACTACATCCAGCACCTCTACGATCGTCTCCATGGGAGAATAGCAGCCTGCATTGCTGCGAAAGGTGGATATACACTGTACTAGTGCCGACATTGTGCATGCTCTGTTGCCTGTACTATGTGCCTGTGGTTCTGTCAGTGTGATCATGTGATGTATCTGACCCCAGGAATGTGTCAATAAAGTTTCCCCTTCCTGGGACAATGAATTCACGGTGTTCTTATTTCAATTTCCAGGAGTGTATTTAACAAATCGTCTACATCTGTTTTATTGGTAATGCCACAGCAAACATGCAAAATATCGATAAGGCTGAGTCGAACTCGCAACACTGCCGATCTTAAATAAGTTCTAAATCGACACACAAAAGAAAAACTTCGTTCGTTAGAATATGATGATCAAGGAATCGTAATAAGCAAATGAACAAACCTCTGAACTCAAGAAGTGGTCGTCTTGTCCATTCACATTTTTCAAAAACTCCACAACTTTCGTAAAATATTATGCCTACTCATTTTGTCTCTTCAGAAGTTGTAAAAACATGTCTCTGTTGCTTATCAACCTCTCTCCAGATAAATTACCTTTTCTGTAACATTTTACAATTTCATCGAGTTCTGTAGGTTGTTAAAGAATAGATCTTTCCAGAGATTTAAAGTTCTTTGATGAATCGACTCTTGAGTGATGCAGTCAACTGTTAGTAAACTTCAGAGTACGATTTTCTGAAAAATTCTTGAATAATTCTTTTTATTTATTACGTTTATTTTTCAGACCCAGTAGCATATTTCTTACTGTATAACTAGTTTTCATACTCCGGGACCACCGTCCGATATCTGTAGGTTCGTCGGGAACCCGTCGTATCTTTATCGGAACTACACAGCCGAATTTTGATGCGCCAAAAGATGAGTATCCGGAGCTTAAACACTGTTGGACGAAAAATAATTTCACTCATTCTTTTTATATTACAAAACTGGTAAGCAATGTGTCAGCTTATAAGCGCTTAATAGTGTGAGAAACGGCTGGTACTGCTCGTCTACGGAAAGCGCTCACAATAAGCACTCGATTTCCGCGAAATTAAAAAAAAATGCAAAAAGAACTTATACCGCTTCTCTGCGACACTTTCCTTCTTTCCTTTTTTTAGGTTAGTTATTTAGAATATATATATATATATATATATATATATATATATATATATATATATATATATATATATATATATATATATATATAAATGTGATGGAGCAGAACGTTTGCTGTGCTGCAGGCCTATTCAGAACGGCTGCTGTATGTACTTCACGGCTTCACGGTGATTACCAGCGGTCTTACAGTTTGAGATGCTGTTCCCTTTGGGACCGCAGCTTTCCCAAAAGTGCAGCAGCAGCTACACCAGTACGTTGTGTTAGGAACGCCATCACGCTCTTGATGCACCTACCGCAATTTGGAGTGGCTTCATAAGCGCTTAGGAGAGTATCTTTCCCGAAAGTGGGAGAGAACTCGCGCTGAGACGTAAATACGTCACTGTAACTGCAGTTACCGCAGCTGCTTCGCGAAGGTTGTCTTAGTGTACATGTATTACCTGAAATCTAGAGTGGGTGTTTTACCCGTTCTGAATTGTTTGAGTGGGTACACCTACCCTCTATATCCTTACTAACCGCCATCCCTGTCTGTAAGTGGGCATCTCATCCACAAGACTGGCTGAAACCTCCCTGTGTCTACCTGCACAACTGCCAAATTTCTCTTTGGTGAGGGATTGTCTCTGTGAAGTCTCCATCGTGACTCACGATGCCGCATCATCGAGCATGGCCATGCCATCTATGTGAGGAGGCAAGCGACATGTGATATGCCATCTAAAGTACGAAGTTAATTATGGTACTCTTTGCAGGTAACGTGCAGCTTAGCATTTCACTGCAGAGATTTTTTAAGCAACTGCAGCAGCTTTTCGCTGCCTCGCTCCATTATCAGGAAGATAGCGCGTGGTCTCTCACAGCAACTAAACCGAAGGAATGTCTGCAAGCCAAATATTCAATTCCTGATCTTTATCTCACAGGACAAGGGGTAATAATAAAGTGTTAATTATCACAAGCAAAAATTAAAGTTCCGTAATGTCTATGAGCCCATTGGTAAAGTGGATTATCGTGCTGTAATTAATTTCCTGTATTTCAAGGGAAACAACGCTGCAACAATCCATGCTGAGCTGTTGGAGGCATACGGCAGCAATGCACCATTATATGAGCACGGTCTTCGGCAAGTCATCTATCGTTGTGAAAAATATGTCGTATCCCCATGGCTCTTAGGATGGTAAAGAAGCCATCTGGAGTGGCGTGAAACAGCTGAAAGGTTTACATTGCTGCCTCGCTTCGGTGAGCTCTTTGGAAGGGTGTGAGAAGTCGCGGAAACCAAATGGTGGCAACTTTTGTCACGTGCAAAATGTCGTGCTAGATGCTCAAAACTGATCCATGACTGTTTCCACTTTTGTTTCGGTTGTGAGACTTCGGTGTTTGACAGTGTATCCACTTCTCTTGCGACTTACGGACTTCCTCAGAGAGATGGTGTGCTTTTTCGCTCTGCGCCATCCAGGTTTGTCTGACTGCCAAGCAAGCGTCTGTGCCACGTAACCACTGAGTCAGTGATGGTGTATAGTTACCATACACTTTTTCAACTCAGCACAGATTGTTGCAGCGCTGTTCCCCACCAAATGCGGAATATTAAAATCACCGCACGGCACTCCCTATATCAACGACTTGCGACGTTTTCTTTAGTCTCCGCTGTTGGTGTGAAACGGTTCTGTACGGAATGATTTCTGTGTGTACTTGCAAATAAACAAAAAATAATTACCTAATTTTATGTTTTGGAGGTGATAATTAAAACTTAGACTGCCTCCCGTATGCTCAGCAAGGTCATTTTCTCTTTACTACTTTCCAAAGATACTTCTTATGTAATGACATCTACTATCGTCAATCTCTAATTGCTACATCTGTAGATTACGAAATACTCATACCTATGAATCCGGATTAAAATAAGGTAAAAAAGCTTTAAGAACCTTGTTCTGTTTTAATCCGTTTGTACGTTAAGAAAATCGATGTACGAGGGTAATCCCAAAAGTAAGGTCTCCTATTTTTTATTTCTACAATGGTTTACATCGGTTTACAGCTTGAACATTTAGCTATTTTTCGACATAATCACCATTTCTAACGATGCATTTTTGTAGATGCTGTGGCAGTTTTTGTATGCCCATGTCATACCAGCTCGCCGCCATGCTGCTCAGAAAGTTATGAATCTCTTCTTTCACCTCGTCGTCAGAGCTGAATCGCTTTCCAGCCAAATGTTCTTTTAACTTAGGGAACAGGTGATAGTCACTGGGCACCAAGTCAGGACTATAGGGTGGGTGGGTGATTTATGTTCCACTGAAACTGCTGCAGGAGAGCAACGGTTTGCCGAGCGATGTGTGGGCGAGCGTTGTCATGGAGAATGTGTACGCCCTTGCTCAACATTCCTCTTCTCCGGTTCTGAATTGCCCGTTTGAGTTTTTTCAGAGTCTCACAGTACCTGTCAGCGTTATTTGTGGTCCCAGTGGACATAAAGTCGACCTAGAATACCCCTTTCCGATCCCAAAAAACGGTTGTCATGACTTTACCGGCAGACTGTGTTTGTTTGAATTTCCGCGGCTTTGGCGAAGAAGGATGCCGCCACTGGCGTGATTGTTGTGTAGTCTCAGGTGTAAAGTGGTATGCCCAGGTTTCGTCACCCTTGACAATTGAATCCAGAAAGTTGTCCTGTTCGGCTGCAAGGCGGTGAAGAAATGCGCGGGAAGCATCAACTTGTTGTCGCACGTGGTCCTTTCAGCATGCGTGGTACCCATCTTGCGCACACCTTCCGGTAATTCAATATTTCCATTAAAATTCTGTGAGCAGTGCTTCGGGAAACCTCTGGAACCAACGTGCAGAGATCATCCAGGATGATCCGCCGATCTTCACGCATGCGTTGCTCAACCTTCAACAATATCTTCTCAGAAATTGACGGTCTCCCGCTCCTTTGTTCGTCGATGGCGGTAACATTCAACGGAAGCTCAATTCTCAACGGCTACCAAGACAAGACTGAGCGCCTCAGCGCGGCGTGCGCAAGTTTACACACAGCGCGTGAAGCACTCTTCATAACGGTGTGACCAACTGCCACACAAACAGATTTCAATACTTATAAAAAAATAGGAGACCTTACTTTTGGGATTACCCTCGTATTTCTTTTCGTGAAAGCCTGTTTCTAAATCTTCCAGCAATTACAGCTTTTTTCCTATCTTTCCCATGTTTAAGATTTCTATATGTCATCTATTACTTCTACAGCGTGGCCTTGGCCTGATTTGTGCACGTGGTAGCTACTTTTTATTTGTATTTCCTAACTTTGAAAGCGTCTTTACGTTCCTTGTATCTGATCGAAAATGGGCTCCTCATGGGTCCAATATACCTTGTATCACAGGATGGGACGTAAATTAGATACTCTCGACTTTTGAAATTTCCTTAATCGCTACCGACAACAAGCCTCAGGCAATGCCTTAAATGAAGTATTAGTCTGAAACGACTGTATGACATCATGAGGCTTAAAAATGTTTACTGACTTTTGCTAGACGACATAGCGACCAACATCATCAACCTCCTAACGATGCTAGGACTGCCTCTCAAAATGCGTTGTTATTTTGTGCGAAGTATATTTTTAATGTACTGAATGGTACTAATTATTATGTTTAGATTATAGCAATCCTACCTCACATCCACACAATTGGAAAATATTAATTTGTTACTCAGTTCGACCAGATGACAGTGAATATAGTATCCTGCATCCTCAATCCAGAGACTTTGTAAGCATAGTTGGAATTAAACTGGAAGCGATAGGCAACAATTTGTCTTCAGGAAATCATTTTTCCTCTCCTTCAGTAGTTGTCATTCTGGTAATGCAAATCCACCAGTCTCAATTTGAGCTTCTTACACGTTTTCATCATCACCTACGTGAGACTTGGGCTTTTTGCTTGATCTGTCTCTTCGTGATTCCTCTCTCCACCTCTTCCTAGATCTTCCCGAAGGGTCGTCATTCTTTTGGTACGTACTGGATTCCTGTTCTCGTACTTTCCAGACCCCTATTTCGGGCAAAACCAATCTGATTCAGTCTCCATCACTTACGTTATATTCCTAGTGATTGTTACGAAGCCTTGCTGCTAAAAAGTATCCCGCTTTTTGCTCCATGTGCTCTTTCCGACGACTTCTGCATATATGAGATATTCTTATTCTATGCAGTTGTTCAAAAATGAAACTGGGGCCGACCGTTGTGGCCGAGCAGTTCTAGGCGCTTCAGTCTGGAACCGCGCGACCGCTACGGTCGCAGGTTCGAATCCTGCCTCGGGCATGGATGTGTGTGACGTCCTTAGGTTAGTTAGGTCTAAGTAGTTCTAAGTTCTAGGGGACTGATGACCTCAGATGTTAAGTCGTAGAGTGCTCAGAGCCATTTGAACCATTTGAAACTGGGTGAACGAAAAGGATATTGTGAGATCTTAGCTTCTCCCGGCCTATACATTGTTCAAATAACTTACGGGACTGTAGCCGGCTGGCGTCGCCGACAACCACCGATACTTCGACAGCAACACGCCCTGCCATTTTCAAGACAAAACTGCAGCAAGTAAAAGCCGTGCAAGCTCAATTAAAACCTCGGTTTTCAGAGAAACTCCATAAAGATAACACACACACACACACACACACACACACACACACACATATATATTGTAAACACTACCGCTGTCACAAATCAATGATGATAACTTCAGAAGTTATCGATAGTGAAATTACGAGGCCAGAAAGTAATGCACCGCATTTTTTTTCTTCGACCTTTATTGAACATTATGAGGATTACACACACGAAAGAATGGTGTTTTATCTACACACCTTATTTTTCCAAGAAATCTCCATGCCGTTCTATGGCCTTCCTCCAGCGCGAAACAAGGGCGAATATGCCTTGTCGGTACCAATCCTTTTGAATATCCAAGAGTACGGATAAATGTATCCACACTTCCTCTGCTGACAGACGCAGCGCCAAATGACGAGTCGTAATACGTCTGTCCTCGCGAAATACATCATATCGCTGCAACAAGTCAGGTGTGACATCCGTGGATGGTCTCCCGACCGATGCAAATCGTGGAGTTCCGCCGAACCGGCTTCTGATGACCTCATCCTCTGTGCCCAGGGACTGACTGTACTTCTGTCGACAGCAGATGCTCCATAGACTTTGTTTGTGAATATTCCCCACAGTTTCTTTCTCTACAGTAAGAAATTCAATGACGGCGCGTTGCTTGTAATGTACGTCACCTATAGACACCATTTTGAAACTCTCCTGCAGATACTCTCCCTGTCGGAAGTGAGGGAAACTTGGGACGCTCACTCAGAAGACTTCAAGTATTACATACGTAACGTTTCGCATTCGTAGTATTGTTTTCGGGTGAGAAAATAAAAATGCGGTGCATTACTTTCTGGGCAACCCTCATAATAAACGACGGGTGAGGTAACATGAACTCCGTCCCTCTGGTTTTTTTTTTTTTTTTTTTTTTTTTTTTTTTGTCAAGTGAGAGAGCAGGATTCCATGCAGAACTTAAACAAAACCATCCCAATAGCTGGAAGTGTATGCAAAAATTTCTGTGTTGTTGTGTTTCATAGGATGACCGCCAAGACAGTGTTCTGGAATGGCGGATTTGCCCAGCTGTTGTAAGCGAGTGTGCCGCTTATAAGCTCAGTCATATATTGCACAGACTATCAGGACTGTGGAAGATCGGTATACAAGATGGAAGCTACGTAAAAATATACTACGGTATTCTTCAAATTGAAACAAACACACAGTAGGCGAGGAGAGCAGAAATATTGACTAAATGCCTGTCTTCATACAGACAAATGTTGGTTTATCAGTACAAACAATATCTACCGAATAACAGAAAATGAAGGTCCATGAACCATGGACCTTGCCGCTGGTGGGGAGTCTTGTGTGCCTCAGCGATACAGAAAGCCGTACCGTAGGTGCAACCACAACGGAGGGGTATCTGTTGAGAGGCCAGACAGTCTGGATGATTGACTGATCTGGCCTTGTTACACTAACCACGCCTTGCTGCACAGACTTGCTGCGCTGGTATTGCGAACGGCTAAAAGCAAGGGGAAACTACAGCCGTAATTTTTACCGAGGGCATGCACCTTTACTGTATGGTTAAACGATGATGGCGTCCTCTTGGGTAAAATATTCCGGAGTTAAAATAGTCCCCCATTCGGATCTCTGGGCGGGGACTACTCGGGAGGACGTTGTTATCAGGAGAAAGACAACTGGCGTTCTACGGGTCGGAGCGTGGAATGTCAGATCCCTTAATCGTGCAGGTAGGTTAGAAAATTTAAAAAGGGAAGTGGATAGGTTAAAGTTAGATATAGTGGGAATTAGTGAAGTTCGGTGGCAGGAGGAACAAGACTTTTGGTCAGGTGAATACAGGATTATAAATCAAAATCAAATAGGGGTAATGCAGGAGTAGGTTTAATAATGAATAAAAAATAGGAGTGCGGGTAAACTACCACAAACAGTATAGTGAACGCCTTATTACGGCCAAGATAGACACGAAGCCCACGCCTACTACAGTAGTACAAGTTTATATGCCAACTAGCTCTGCAGAGGACGAAGAAATTGAAGAAATGTATGATGAGATAAAAGAAATTATTCAGATAAGGAAGGGAGACGAAAATTTAATAGTCATGGGTGACTGGAATTCGATAGTAGGAAAAGGAAGAGAAGGAAACGTAGTAGGTGAATATGGGTTGGGGGGAAGAAATGAAAGAGGAAACCGCCTGGTAGAATTTTGCACAGAGCATAACTTAATCATAGCTAACACTTGGTTCAAGAATCATAAAAGAAGGTTGCATACATGGAAGAAGCCTGGAGATACTGACAGGTTTCAGATAGATTATAAAATGGTAAGACAGAGATTTAGCAACCAGGTTTTAAATTGTAAGACATTTCCAGGGGCGGATGTGGACTCTGACCACAATCTATTGATTATGAACTGTAGATTAAAACTGAAGAAACTGCAAAAAGGTGGCAGTTTAAGGAGATGGGACCTGGATAAACTGACTAAACGAGAGGTTGTACAGAGTTTCAAGGAGAGCATAAGGGAACAATTGACAGGAATGGGGGAAAGAAATACAGTAGAAGAAGAATGAGTAGCTTTGAGGGATGAAATAGTGAAGGTAGCAGAGGATCAAGTAGGTAAAAAGACGAGGGCTAGTAGGAATGCTTGGGAAACAGAAGATATATTGAATTTAATTGATGAAAGGAGAAAATATAAAAATGCTGTAAATGAAGCAGACAAAAAGGAATACAAACGTCTCAAAAATGAGATCGACCGGAAGTGCAAAATGGCTAAGCAGGGATGGCTAGAGGGCAAATGTAAGAATGTAGAGGCATATCTCACTAAGTGTAAGACAGGTACTGCCTTCAGTAAAATGAAAGAGACCTTTGGAGAAAAGAGAACCACTTGTATGAATATCAAGAGTTCAGATGGAAACCTAGTTCTAAGCAAAGAAGGGAAAGCAGAAAGGTGGAAGCAGTGTATAAATGGTCTATACAAGAGCAATGTACTTGATGACAATATTGTGGAAATGGAAGAGGATGTAGATGAAGATGAAATAGGAGATCTGATACTGCATGAAGAGTTTGACAGAGCACTGAGGGGCCTAAGTCGAGACAAGGCCCCGTGAATAGACAGCATACCATTAGAACTACTGACAGCCTTGGGAGAGCCAGCCCTGACAAAACTCTACCATCTGGTAAGCAAGATGTATGAGACAGGAGAAATACCCTCAGACTTCAAGAAGAATATGATAATTCCAATCCCAAAGAAAGCAGGTGTTGACAGATTTGAAAATTACCGAACTATCAGTTTAATAAGTCACAGCTGAAAAATTCTAACGCGAATTCTTTAGATACGAGTGGAAAAACTGGTAGAAGCCGACCTCGGGGGAGATCAATTTGGATTCCGTAGAAATGTTGGAACACGTGAGGCAATACTGTCCCTACGACTTATCTTAGATTAAGGAAAGGCAAACCTACGTTTCTGTCATTTGTAGACTTAGAGAAAGCTTTTGACGATGTTGACTGGAATACTCTCTTTCAAATTCTGAAGGTTGTATTGGTAAAATACAGGGAGCGAAAGGCTATTTACAATTTGTACAGAAACCAGACGGCAGTTATAAGAGTCGAGGGGCATAAAAGGGAAGCAGTGGTTGGGAAGGGAGTGAGATAGGGTTGTAGCCTATCCCCGATGTTATTCAATCTGTATATGGAGAAAGCAGTAACGGAAACAAAATAAAAATTTGGAGTAGGAATTAAAATCCATGGAGAAGAAATAGAAACTTTGAGGTTTGCCGATGACATTGTAATTCTGTCAGAGACTGAAAATGACCTGGAAAATCACTTGAACGGATTGGACCGTGTCTTGAGAGGAGGATATAAGATGAACATCAACAAAAGCAAAACGAGGGTAATGTAATGTAGTCGATTAAGTCGGGTGATACTGAGGGAATCAGATTAGGAAATGAGACACGTAAAGTAGTAAAGGAGTTTTGCCATTTGTGGAGCAAAATAACTGATGATGGTGGAAGTAGAGAGGATGTAAAATGCAGACTGGCAATGGCAAGGAAAGCGTTTCTGAAGAAGAGAAATTTGTTAAGAAGGAGTATAGATTTAAGTGTCAGGAAGTCGTTTCTGAAAGAATTTGGATGGAGTGTAGCCATGCATGGAAGTGAAACATGGACGATAAATAGTTTGGACAAGAAGAGAATAGAAGCTTTCGAAATGGTCCTACAGAAGAATTCTGAAGATTAGATGGGTCGATAGCATAACTAATGAGAAGGTATTGAATAGAATTGGGGTGAAGATAAATTTGTGGCTCAACCTGGCTAGAAGAAGGGATCGGTTAATAGGATATGTTCTGAAGCATCAAGCGATCACCAATTTAGTATTGGAGGGCAGCGTGGAGGGTAAACATCGTAGAGGGAGACCAAGAGATGAGCACACTAAGTAGATTCAGAAGGATGTAGGTTGCAGTTGGTACTGGGGGATGAAGAGGCTTGCACAGGACAGAGTAACATGGAGAGCTGCATCAAACCAGTCTCTGGACTGAAGACCACAACAACAACAACAGAAAATTTTGTTAAGTGATATGGCCATAGAGAGGGCTAATTATGGTAACGAGTCTTTCGAAAATTTCGATCTGATGCAACATGCAGTTACAGGTGATGTGTATCACTCATATTGTGTAAATAGGTACAACCAAGTGTAGTGTGACGATAAAACATTTTATTTACGTAACTGTACGACACCCAAGTTGTAAACTAAGTACGTGAGGACTTTGTATCAACATACATGGCTGTGTATGAGAGAACTGACCCGTGACTGCTGACACTGTGACTAGTTGCGAAGACAACAGTATACGAGCTTAGCTTTGAAATTATTCCTACCATTTCATAGCCGATTTTCCTGTTCCTAACCTCAAAACATGGCTTGGTGGTGGAGGAGGGGGATTATTCCTAGTTTTGTTAATATAATGGAAATGATTTCTTTTTCGAGAGAATAAATAAAAGGTAATCTCAAGTACATTAAAGTAAATGCAAAATATCGTGAGAAATATGATTTTACCTTTAATTTTGTACCAACCTCGTTACCTTATCCTCGTAATTCTCCAATTATGAAATGAAATTATGTGTGATGGACATTTGTGATGTTAATTATGTTATTCTTTTGTCTTTATCCGACATCCGGCATTGTGAAGTAATCGTTGACGACGTTGAACTGATAATACTTCCGTTTCTTTTCAGGTGTACGGCATTGCTATGATAATCGAATACCTCTATGGTAAGTCTAATTTGTATTCCAAAGCGCATCAGTTTACAGCAAAGAATATTTAAGACGATGGTAGTTTTTGTATACTTTCATTAATTACAAAATTAATTTGTGGGGAAACAATGTATTTTAATTTAATAGTTCTCGGGACGTGCTCATACAGCCAACTGAACGCTGTAAATGTTATATTACAGATTACAGTTTTCTTTGACAATTCAAAGTAGACATTAGTGTAAGTCGTACTCTGGTACGAAGTTAGATTGCTTTACAAAGGACTAAAAGCGACATAAAACAAGTTTTACAATCACTGTATACTGAAGCGAGTAAACAAGACGAAAATGTAACAAAGGATACACAGAGGTAGTATGTTAAAAAAATCCTTCTGGTAACAAAATAAGAAATAATAAAATGCCGTTGGTACGCATTTGGGATATTCTCAATTTAATCCATGTTGTGACTATATATCTAAACTAACAGTAAAATGTTCTTTTGTATGTCCTGCAATAATTGTACCAAAAACTACGAATAGAGAACTGAATATTTGTGTAGGTGTGTAAGTACCATCTAGACAGAGCAGGAGTATAGTTTACAAGAACCAGGCTTGGGCACTACAGCCATACGATTAGTTACACCAGTATTCAGACAAATGCATATAGGAGGTACATAATAACGTACATTTAGAGCTTGAGCGTTCCGTATTATGTTGAGTACCACGTCTGAAGATGGTCAGTTAGTTGAGCTTTGGATTTCCCCTGGCAGTCTGATTGCTAAGAGCATTAGATTAGCAGCCCAGGGAGCTATATCGGGGTGTTGGCACTGTTGACGAACACGTCCTGCAGTTTATACTTTGCTATATCGTTGGATGCTAACCCTATGTGAAGGCTGCTTGGGAGATGATGTCCAGGGAGCCGGAGATTGCTTGCAAATAAGGTAATATATATGTGTGTGTGTGTGTATGTGTGTGCGTGCGTGCGTGCGTGTGTATGTATGTGTATCTTCTTCCTCTCCGCAAAGATGTAGAGGGGTGGCGCTTAGGTTAAGCCGATAATGGTATTTCTTGAACTTACAATGATTAAATTTCAGCCGTGCTGTAATTGTCGTGAAACTACTTGATGTGTGCTCTTGTATTCACCTAAAGTAGTAATTTTACAGTATACTATAGCCTCTTTGTCATAATTATTGATTTACTAACATTCATAAGATTACGTCTTTCTTCAGAACAACGCATGTTTGGCTCTAGACAAACAATTACGTAATAGTTCGCACGTTCTATTATCAAAAAATTTCTTTATTATTGTTATTATTATTGTATACAAATACTTTTCTTTTTCAGTTATGCCATCGACATACTCGGAGCTGAAGTACAAGTGGAGCTTTGGTAAGTAAGAGGCGATATGACCTTCACATTCTGTGGAAAAACTGATGAATTTTCTTTTGTGGAAAACATACATTGTGCCATGTAATGTTTCTGCATCCTGATAAAATCTGAATCTATCATCATCAGATGTAGTAATACTGTAAAGCAAAGAGATTTTAGACGGTTCAGAGTGAATACACGTTTGCTGTTTTTAATAAACTGTATATATATATATATATATATATATACATACAGGGTTATTACAAATGATTGAAGCGATTTCACAGCTCTACAATAACTTTATTATTTGAGATATTTTCACAATGCTTTGCACGCACATACAAAAACTCAAAAAGTTTTTTTAGGCATTCACAAATGTTCGATATGTGCCCCTTTAGTGATTCGGCAGACATCAAGCCGATAATCAAGTTCCTCCCACACTCGGCGCAGCATGTCCCCATCAATGAGTTCGAAAGCATCGTTGATGCGAGCTCGCAGTTCTGGCACGTTTCTTGGTAGAGGAGGTTTAAACACTGAATCTTTCACATAACCCCTCAGAAAGAAATCGCATGGGGTTAAGTCGGGAGAGCGTGGAGGCCACGACATGAATTGCTGATCATGATCTCCACCACGATCGATTCATCGGTTTTCCAATCTCCTGTTTAAGAAATGCCGAACATCATGATGGAAGTGCGGTGGAGCACCATCCTGTTGAAAGATGAAGTCGGCGCTGTCGGTCTCCAGTTGTGGCATGAGCCAATTTTCCGCGGGCTACGCGTGAAACTTGCCCGCACGCCTTCAACCGTTTATTCGCTCACTGCAGGCCGACCCGTTGATTTCCCCTTACAGAGGCATCCAGAAGCTTTAAACTGCGCATACCATCGTCGAATGGAGTTAGCAGTTGGTGGATCTTTGTTGAACTTCGTCCTGAAGTGTCGTTGCACTGTTATGATTGACTGATGTGAGTGCATTTCAAGCACGACATACGCTTTCTCGGCTCCTGACGCCATTTTGTCTCACTGCGCTCTGACGGCAGAAACCTGAAGTGTGGCTTCAGCCGAATAAAACTTTAGAGTTTTTCTACGTATCTGTAGTGTGCCGTGACCATATGTCAATGAATGGAGCTACGGTGAATTTATGAAATCGCTTCAATCATTTGTAATAGCCCTGTATATACGTTGTAGTTCGAAGATTGCTTTGATGAAGCTCTCTACGCTAGTCTATTCTGTGCAAGCTTCTTCATCTCTGCGTAACTCCTGCAGCCTCTGTTCATTAGAATAAGCGCCTTGCCGTCCCTCTACAGCTTCCCCCCCTCCCCCCTCCACCATCCCTCTCTCTCTCTCTCTCTCTCTCTCTCTCTCTCTCCCCCTCTCTCTCTCTATCTCTCTCTCACACACACACACACACACACACACTAGCCCCCTATTACTACACTGACGATTTCTTGATGTCTCAGGATGTGTCCTACCAACTATTAATGGATCCATTCTTCAGATCCATTCCCCCAGTTAGATTCAATACCTGCTCGTTATTTACGTGGTCTATCCACCTAATCTTCAACATTCTTCTATAGCACCACATTTCAAAAGCTATTTTCTTCTTGCCTGAGGTGTTTATTGTCAACGTTTCATTTCCGTACAAGACTATGCTACAGACAAATACGTTCAGAAATACTTCCTAACGCATAATTTCTACTAATTTTCAATGTCTGTTTATCAGGCAGGCATGCATGTCTCAAGGAACAGACATTGTAAAATAAGTTTTGTAAGTACAGACAGCCAAAACGACGAGAATAACGTTGGACGTCGTCTCACTGTCTATTGCGGGAATCCAGGTAATATTGTGAGCGTTAGGGGATGTAGAAGGTGTGATGTATGGAGGTTTGGATCGGTCCGGAAAGCGTGCGTGGATAGCCGAAATGGTTAAGGCGGCCGCTCGTGATAAGCTGGATATCTGGGTTCGAGTACCGGTCCGACAGAAATTTTCATGTCAATAATAGGTAGTATATCTACGCAGCTGATATCAAAGAATTGGCAATCAGTGAACAAATTTCGAGAAACTTAAAATTCTGTTCGGTGTTAACAAATTTCACTTTTTCAGAATCGCTTGCTATTGCCAGTCTGCATTTTATATTCTCTCTGCTTCGCCCATGGACAGTTATTTTCCTGTTGCAATTATATAATTCATATATTACTTTTAGTGTTCCCTCAGAGTCAATTGATTTAATTCGACTATATTCCATTACCGCCATTTTTCATCTGTTGATGTTCATCTTACGACCTCTTTTCAAACCGTTACTCATTCCGTTCAACTGATCTTTCAAGTTCCTTGGGGTCTCTGTCATAAATACTACGTCATAGCAAACGTCTGAGCTTTAATACCATTCTGATTTAATTTCTCTACTGCTTACACTATGTACAATTTTAATCACATCGGGAGTATGCTATATACTTCCGAAACTTGTAACTACAATCTGACTTCTGCAGAACTTGTAGATAACATCTCACTTCCTGTATAAATTTACCCTGGTACCTTCAGAATCTGGAAGGGGAAATTTCAGTCAACGTTGACAAAAGGTTTCTCTAAATCTACTAACTCTCTAAATGTAGAGTTTGCCTTTTTTAAAACTGACTTCTAAGATAAATACATTAGACAGTATTGCCTCCCGTGTTCCTACAGTTTTCCGGAGCCCGAACTGTTCTTCCCCGATGTCGGTTCCCCCCCCCCCCCCTTTTTTTTCAATTCTTCTGTAAATAAACGTTGTCGGTACTTTGTATCCACGAATTCTTAAACTGATTGTCCGGTAATACACTGAGAAGACAGAAGTCATACGATAGCGACATACATATACGCACATGGCAGTAATATCATGTACATAAGATATAAAAAGGTCAGAGCATTGGCGGAGCCGACATGTTTACTATGGTGATTCATGCGAAAAGATTTTCGACGTAGTTATAGTCGAACGACGGGAATTAACTGCCTCTGAACGCGGAATGATAGTTGGAGACGATGCATGGAACATGCCATTTCGAAAATCGCTAAGAAATTCAGTATTCCGAGATCCACAGTGTCAAGAGTGTGCCGAGAATACCAAATTTATGGCATTACTCCTCACCGCGGGCAACACAGTGGTCAATGGTCTTCACTTAGCGACCAATAGCAGCGACGGTTGCGACGTTGTCAGTGCTTACAGACAAACAACACTGTGTGAAATAATCGCAGAAATCGATGTGGGACATACAACGAATGTATTCGTTAAGACAGTGCGGCAAAATCTGCGTAAATGGCAGCAGATGACCGACGCAAGTGGCTGTGCCAAAAACCCGACATCGTCTGCAGCGCCTGTCCTGGGCTCGTGACCTTATCGGTTGGACCCTAGGCGGTTGGAAAACAGTGAAACCGCGGCATGGTCAGATGAGTCCCGATTTCAAATTGTAATAGCTGATGGTGCGGTTCGAGTGTGGCACAGACCCCACGAAGCTGGGGACCCAAATTGTAAACAAGGCACTGTGCAAGATGATGACGGTTCCATAATGATGTGGGCTGTGTTTACATGGAATGGTCTGGGTTCTCTGGTCTAACTGAATCGATAATTGACTCGAGACAGTTACGTTCGGCAACCTGAAGACCATTTGCAGCCATTCGTGGACTTCATGTTCCAAAACGTATCATGGAGTCACAATTGTTCACGAATGGTTTGAAGAACAATCTGATTTGGGCACTAACAGTGCCGACATAAACCCATCTGACATTTGTGGGACATAATGGAGAGGTCAGTTCGTGCACAAAATGCTACACAAACAACAGTTTCGCAATTATGAACGGCCATAGAGGCAGCATGGCTCAAAATTTGTACAGGGTACTTCCATCGACATGTCGAGCTCATGTCACGTCGAGTTGCTGTACTACGCCGTGCAAAAGCAGATCCGACACGATAACTGGAGATATTCCGTGACTTTTGCACCTCAGTGTGTTCATTTCCGTCAGCCTTCTTTTGAACTGGAACTGTTACGTTCTTCTTCAAATACGATGCTGTTTATCTGCCTCATATATCTTGCATACCTTATGAATCAGGTCATGTTCTATCAAGGATCTGCCGGCCGGTGTTGCCGAGTGGTTCTAGGCGTTTCAGTCTGAAACCGCGCTGCTGGTACGGTCGCAGGTTCGAATCCTGCCTCGGGCATGGTCGTGTTTATTGTCCTTAGGTTAGTTAGGTTTAAGTAGTTCTAAGTTCAAGGGACTGATGACCTCAGATGTTAAGTCCCATAGTGCTCAGTGCCATTTGAACCATCAAGGATCTCAGTAATTTTGAGAGTATGTCATCTACTCCTAGTGTCTTGTGCCGAGTTAGATCTTTCAGTGTTATCTTACAGAGCTTTCCGTATTGTCATATCTCCCATCTGATCTTCAACTACTTCCTTCCTTCTTTCTTTCTGTAATATTGTCTTCACTTTCAGAGAGTGACCCAAGCTTTGCAAGAATAAATTGTGACCGCCGGTGATCAGCATGTTCCCTTTGCTCTTCAACGTATACGCTGAGAATCCAATAAACGAATGTAAAGATACATAATACACTATGTGATCAAAAGTAACCGGACACCTGGCTGAAAATGACTTAAAAGTTCGTGGCGCCCTCCATCGGTAAAGCTGGAATTCAATATGGTGTTGGCCCACCCTTAGCCTTGATGACAGCTTCCACTCTCGAAGGCAAACATCCAATCAGGTGCTGGAAAGTTTCTTGGTGAATGGCAGTCATTCTTCACGGAATGCTGCACTGAGGAGAGGTATCGATGTCGGTCGGTGAGGCCTGGCACGAAGTCGGCGCTCCAAAACATCCCAAAGATGTTCTATAGGATTCAGGTCAGGACTCTGTGGCGGACAGTCCATTACAGGGATGTTATTGTTGCGTAACCACTCCACCACTGGCCGTGCATTATGAACAGTGCTCGATCGTGTTGAAAGATGCAGTCGCCATCCCCGAATTGCTCTTCAACAGTGGGAAGCAAGAAGCAGTTTAAAACATTCATGTAGGCATATGTAGTGCTAGTGCCACGCATAATAACAAGGGGTGCAAGCCTCCTCCGTCAAAAACACCACCACACCATAACACCACCGCCTCCGAATTTTACTGTTGGCTCTACACACGCTGGCAGACGACATTCACCGGGCATTCGCCATACCTACACCCTGCCATCGGATCGCCACATTGTGTATCGTGATTCGTCACTCCACACAACGTTTTTCCACTGTTCAATCGCCCAATGTTTACGCTCCTTACACCAAGCGAGGCGTCGTTTGGCATTTACTGGCGTGATGTGTGGCTGATAAGCAGCCGCTCGATCAGAAATACATGCTTTCTCACCTCCTGCCTAACTTTCATACTACTTGCAGTGGATCCTGATGCAGTTTGGAATTCCTGTGTGATGGTCTGGATAGGTGTCGGCCTATTACACATTAGACCCCCTTCAACTGTTGGCAGTCTCTTGTCAGTCAACAGACGAGGTCGGCTTGTATGCTTCTCTGCTGTACGTGTCCCTACACGCTTCCACTTCACTATCACATCGGAAACAGTGGCCGCAGGGACGTTTAGGAGTGTGGAATTCTCGCGTACAGACGTATGACACAAGTGACACCCAACCACCTGACCACATTCGAAGTCCGTGAGTTCCGCGGAGCGTCGCATTTTGTCATTCACGATGTTTAATGACTACTGAGGTCGCCGGCAGGAGTACCTGGCAGTAGGTGGCAGCACAGTGCACATACTATGAGAAACGTGTTTTGGGTGTCTCCGGATATTTTTGATCACATAGTATATGTTGCAGGAATAACTACATACGGGGAAAACATAAAAAATGCCTAGATCTTCAGATGATACAGCAGTGTTTGCCTAATCTGGAAATATTTTCCAAGAGACCGTAGAAGACATGAACAATATGAAAATAAATAAGAAGAAAACCGAAGTCACCTTAAGTAGGGAAGTTCCAACAACAGCAAACTTACGTCAGGATGGAGAGAATCTGAAGCAAGTCACATGCTTTATGTACTTGGACAGTAGAATAGCAGAGAATGGCAGATTAAGAGGTTAAATGCAAAAATGCACAAGCTAAAATAGCATTCAGCAAGAAGAAGCTACTAACACCGAAAAATATTAGACCAAACACCAGGGAACAGTGTGTAAACCTTTTATTTGGAATGTTACCCTATATGACTCGCGGACACGGACGCTAGGTGAGCGAGAACTGAAAAGGCTACAGGCTTTTAAGGGAGGGTGTTGCAGAATAGTTGTAAAGATGTCATGGAAGGAGAGAATGATCAATGAAAATATTCAGCAACGCAGGAGAGAAAAGACTGTTGTGGAGGGGGAATCGCTGCTTTGGACACCTATACAGACATTGCCCTTCATTGCGAAATTAATAGAGGGGAAAAGAAATTAGGAAGAATGCACGAGGAAGTCTAAGAATTCAATACACCAGGAAGGTAAAACAAGAACCGAAACTGACTTAGAGACGATAGGGAAAAATGGAAAACAAGAATTGCTCCCACCAGCCTATGAATTGAGGACAGAAGAAGAAGAATTCTTTAAGTTCGTTTCCCTTGTATAGTCGTATATTCCTCCACTTATCAGCTTGTCCTTGTTACCACTGACTTGTCAGCTGAACTTTTAATACTCTTGCATATCCTATTCTTTCATGCAAAGGTCCTTTTAATTTCCCTAAATGTGGCATCTATATATTCCATAGTCACGATTAGTCACTTGTATCCGACATCTGGTTTTCATTGCTACCTGGGTTCCCCTGAGCACAGAAAATTTTCTTTAGGTTGTGAAGGCGGTATTTAAACTTAAGGCTGATCAGAGCATGACTGTTAGTGTATAAAACTTGTAGGAGACTCTATTGGTGATATACGCTAACAGCCATTCTTCGATAAACTTTTGGACATAGACAAGCGAAGCTTAATAATGATGCTGTGGTGGTTAACACAGTATTTAGGTACCAATTACAGTATGAATTTGATCTGAGGGTGGTTGCTAATCAACAGTAATCGTTCTTCATTTACTCCGCTCAGAGACTGGGCGTTGTGTTGTCTTCATCATCATTTCATCCCCATCCGGCGCGCAGGTCGCCCAATGTGGCGCCGAATGTAATAAGACCTGCACCAAGGCGGCCGGACCTGCCCCGCAAGGGGCCTCCCGGCCAATGACACCAAACGCTCATTTACATCTAGTGTTTATATGTTATACTGCGATCAAGAAGACTAAAATCTATAATTTATATCGGTCGGTCAAATATTTGGCGTCACCCATGCATGCCTGAATCTTCTGGATGACGAACCAACATTTCGATATGTTTCCACAACAGAAGAAATGTTTCCATGTGGCGAACTGGCTCATTGTTGAAGACAGGGTATTTCTGTCGGAGCGAGGTTCAAACGACCGTCCAGTCACCCAGATTAAAATTTGCCTTTTCAAAGGACTTTGATTTCCTACTTTTTCGCAACCCGAGATTCTACTCTGTCTCTAGTATGTCGACACGATGCGAAACACTAATCTTCCTTGCTTTACGAAAGTTTATCACCTACGGATACATGATGTGGCATTGACGTCCCTATGATTCTCCATAGCAGTTTGTCAAGTGGATTATGACCCTTGTTGACCAAGCTGGCTACCACACCTGCCAAAGCAACAATATGGTAATACTCTCAAGTATGGTACTATCTACACTCATGCTCATAAATTAAGCATAATTGCAGAATGTGGTGCCACACAACGTGAAACTACACGAAACTGGCGCTAGTAGCATAGCCACATAGGGAACACACAGGACACAGATATGTAAGTCCACGGTATTGGTGATACATGGAGAAAACCGTCTCGAAACACATGTGCTACAAAACGCCACTGTTTCCTGCGCATGTACCCCGACATCAATTTGGGATATGATCACCATACACACATACACAGGCCGCACAACGGGTTGGAATACTCTGGATGAGGTGGTCGAGCAGCTGCTGTGGTGAAGCCCATTGCCTGTCGGAGCTCCTGAAGTGTCGTAGGGGTTTGAAGACGTGCAGCGATACGTCGACTGAGAGCATCCCAGACGTGCGCGATGGGATTTAAGTCTGGAGAACAGGCAGGCCACTTCATTCGCCTGATATGTTCTGTTTCCGGGTACTCCTTTACCATGGCAGCTCGGTGGGGCCTTGCGTTTTCATCCATCACCCAAGAAAAGGCGGACATACTGGTGCAAAATGTCGTCCCGATACATCTGACCTGTTACAGTTCCTCTGTCAAAGACATGCAGGGGTGTACGATCACCAATCACAATCCCAGCCCACACCATCGAACCACGACCTCCATACAGGTTCCTTTCAAGAACATTAAGGGGTTGGTATCTGGTTCCTGGTTCACGCCAGATGAAAACCCGGCGAGAATCACTGTTCAGACTATAACTGGACTCGTCTGTGAACATAACCCGGAACCACTGTTCCAAGAACCATGTACTGTGTTCTTGACACCAAGCTTTACGGGCTCTCCTGTGACCAGGGGTCAGTGGAATGCACCTTGCAGGTCTCCGGGCGAATAAACCATGCCTCTTCAGTCGTCTGTAGACTGTGTGTCTGGAGACAAGTGCTCCAGTGGCTGCGGTAAGGTCCCGAGCAAGGCTACCTTCAGTACTCCGTGGCCGTCTGCGAGCACTGATGGTGAGATATCGGTCTTCTTGTGCTGTTGTACGCTGTGGACGTCCCGTGCTGTAAGTTCGAGCGGGAGTCGAACTGTTGCCTCACACGCGTTCGTCTTACGTAGCGCGAATACTAAAGCACATCTTTTTCATTTTGTTCGTTATTGTTCGTTGCATTTGGTCGTGGCTGACGTCAGATGATACATGTTGAAGTTTATCGTTGATCCCTTCACTCTTATTTTATTTGAAGAGAGCAACCAGCTCTGTGACCGAACACGCTGAGCTACTGTGCCGGCCGACGTGATCACCACGAACTCTAAATCTGTGATCCAAACGCCGTGGTCCTCCCTTTGTGAGATATTGAAGTAAGTACTTTTTTTGCAAACTTTTGTTAATGTTGACGTTGAAACCTATTATACAAAAATTCGAGAAATATCGTAGAATGTGAGAGCTGGGTGGCTGGAAACGGCATTTGCTGTGCAAATATTGCCACCTAGGTGTCTCGGACCACGCTGCGTAGCAGTATGCCGCAAGGCAGGCCTGCGCTACGAGAATAAAGCTCTATTTCTAACTGAACCAACTTACTACCTAGATGCAGGTTCACTTACGAATGTTGTGTATGGAAATACGACAGACGCTAGAACCTAGGGCATCACAAAGGACTTCGGAAAACTATTTACATTTGTGTATTCTCCTAGGTTTACGTGGGCTGTAACAGATAAATCAACTGGTCATTCATCAAAAATAAAGGCTCGTATACGCTGCAAAAATCAACTACTGTATTAAATATCTGAATTTTAGATGGAAGATCTGTATGTTTTCCTGTACGTGGCTGTATGCTTCTTTGTTGACATTGCATGGCAATTTTGTACATACGCAAATGAAGTAAACAATTGACTAACAATGATTTCGTAGCCAGGAAAATCACATAAGTTTTGTCTAAAAAAAAAAAAACTTTATCCTTAATTTAATCATGTGTTCAAACTGTTGACCATGGACCGAAAGGCACATCTGCAGTCGTCGTTAGAAATAATGATGAACAGATGTAATTACAGTGGATGATATGGTAGAGCATGCACAGGCGCTTCGACAACACATATCGTCCGGGGTACTTGGGTATTCGTCATAGACAGCATCTTTGAGTGGTCCCCAAAAAAAGAAATCAAGAGGAGTCAAATGGGGGGGGGGGGGTGATGGGGGGCTGGCAGACCATTTGACTATAGAATTTCGTTCTATCAAACGTCCAGGAAAGTTCAGTATTTGCGTTGCAACACGGGACGAGTGAGCTGCACAACCATCGTATTGCAGCCACATACACTGTCGAATATTCAGAGGCACCTCTTCTAGAAGAGCCGGCAGAAAGTGTGCATGCGAATGTCAATTTAGAAGGCCTGAGATGAAGTAAGATCCTAAAATGTAATTTCCTATGAGGTCGCACCATAGGTTTTTCGCTCCACGACCGTTAATGTTGCACCTGACGAAGCCAGTGTGGATTTTCCGCTGCCCAGCAGTGTGTGTTATGCAAATTTACATTGGCGTGGTTAGTAAACGTTGCTTCATCGATAAAGAGCACACGCTGGAAAGAAGTTGGGTCGTCTCTCAGTTGCTGAAGTGAAAACCTACAAAATTCGGTACGACGTTCGAAATCACAGTCTTCGAGTGCCTGGTGTAGTGACAGATGATGGGGATGGAAATTCTGTCGATGCAGGATGCTAATGATACTCGTCTGGTTGATTTCAAAGTCCATGGCAATATTTTTCGCACCACTGTGCAGATTCATTAGCGTCGCAGCCACAACAGCTGCTTCGTGTTCTCTATCAGTTGCAGTCTCCTACCTTGTCCTCTTTTCGATGTCCAAGCAGCCTATGGCGTTAGCATCTTAAAAATTCGTACAATTTGCTGACGCGTCGGGCATGGCGATCCGGATAGATAGCACTATACCGCTGTCCTGTTTTTACGGCATTTCTTTTACATTCACCATTTAAAAGTGCTATATCCAACTTCTCCTCATTGGTGCACGCAAACGAATGTTGAAGCAGAAGGCAGCGGCCTGCAGTGCAGACAAGTAAACAGACAGATTATTTGACATCCAGCCACAGCGTAGCACGAGAGCTCTGCTTGGCAGTGTTAGCACCGGTAAAGTGGATTCCAGTCATCGTGCTCTCAAATTCTAGGACATTTCTCGAATTTTTTAACGTCAAGTTTCAACGTCAACTTCAAACAAACGCTACATCACTGTAATTATCTGCTAAACAGCTATCGAACGCAATAAAACGTATATGGTTCCATTTAAAAAACTCGTTGATACCAGCGCTAGAAGCATTAACGAAACAAAAAACCCCTGCCCCTCGACGCTCTAACATTTGCTGAAAAGCGCGTTTCGAAATGTGTTACCGTTCACGAAATAAAAGATGCGTTACGTCTAACGTGACTCACATATGTACTGGGCGATTCAGAAGTGTGCACACAAATTAAAGGAGCTGGTAGAGGAGTCAAAATACGACAACTCTGGAATAGAAATTCATGTCTGGACAGCAATTCCGAGAAAGTGAAAGCTTTGCAGTGTCAGGAAGAAACAAGGGCAATCAAGGCACACGCGCCTTAAGCTCAACAAAGATAATGTACTGTTTACTCAGCAATATTGTACAATACAGAAGGTGTTGAAAATGGCGATCACCACATTCAGTACAGGCATAACACCTTCGTAAAAAATTCTGGTGCACTCTACGTAGTACAACAAGCATTGCACGCACAAATCTCATCAGACGTTGCAAGTATCCTGACGAGAAGAATTTTTTGATCGGGGTTTGCTGTCACATACACAATGCTTTTGATATTGACTCACAAAAAAAGTAAAAATAAACTGAAGAGATGTCATATCAGGGGCAGACAGGTGATCCCTTTTCGATCCAGTGCCTGGGATGTGTAGTATTGTATGGCTACCTCACGCCATTCATCTGATGCCTCCTGATTTTCTTTTGGGGTCATATCAAGAGCATCGTGTACACGACAGCATTTCCCGACAAAGACACACTTATCGTAGGATACTTTCAGCGTCTGATGAGGTTCGAGCGTGCAACGCTTGGTGTCCTTGGTAGAGAGCACTAGAATCGTGATGCCTGGTATACTTAGTACAATTCGCCAGCCTTCTTCTACAAGCCTGCAGCTCGTGCGCTAGTGGCTAGCGTTGCTGTCTCTGGATCACAGGGTCCTGGGTTACATTCCTGGCCATGTTGGGGATTTTCTGTGCCAGGGGACTGGGTGATTATGATGTCATCATCATCATCGTCATCATCATTATTCGTGACAGTGGCTAGATTGGACTGTGATCAAATTCGATTGTGTAAAATTGAGACTTTGTACGGGCGCTGATGACCGCGCAGTTGTACTCCCCACAAACCAAACATCATCATCATCATTATCATTTCTTCTACGAATATGTTATGACTATGTTAAACGTCATGGACATTATCTTGAAGACTTTTTGCTGTACATAAAAAATATTGTTGAATAAAAGGTTCGTTATCTTTGCTAACTTATAAAACATGTGAATTGATCATCTATGCTGCTCCTGACATTCCAAAACTTTCATGGTCGCAGTATTACTTCCAAGACTGTGTCTATTCCAGAGTTGTTGTGTTTCGACTCCTCTATCATCTGCTTTTGAACCATCCCGTATATACAGAAAAGAACGTAAATAGTATTTGGAATTAATTAAACCTCATATCAAGATCACAACAAAATCTTTATTTGGTTTCCACTTTCCGTGTATCGGTGTGCACGGTCTTCAAATCTTCGGTAGGAAAATACCATCTGAATGGACAAAACTATTAGACAAACGTCGGTATAGCATGAAATGTCCCGAAGTATAGAAGAAATATAAAAAATGCGACTGATTCACTCAATCTAATGAATCTCCTCTTCATTGAATCTGTGCTAACGTAAGTGCAATACTGAAGTTGCCTTGGATAACAGGTACGAAGGAAACACGTGTAGAGGCAGACAGCGTCGATCCTCTACTACAACATGGTCAAATTAAAATATCAAAAGGTAAGGGGCTAGAGGACAAATGTAAGGATGTAGAGGCTTATCTCACTAGGGGTAATATAGATACTGCCTACAGGAAAATTAAAGAGACCTTTGGAGAAAAGAGAACCACGTGTATTAATATCAAGAACTCAGATGGAAACCTAGTTCTAAGCAAAGAAGGGAAAGCAGAAAGGTGGAAGGAGTATAGAGAGGGTCTATACAAGGGCGATGTACTTGAGGACAATATTATGGAAATGGAAGAGAATGTAGATGAAGATGAAATGGGAGATAAGATACTGCGTGAAAAGTTTGACAGAGCACTGAAAGACCTGAGTCGAAACAAGGCCCCGGGAGTAGACAACATTCCATAAGAACTACTGACGGCATTGGGAGAGCCAATCCTGACAAAACTCTGCCATCTGGTGAGCAAGATGAATGAGACAGGCGAAATGCCCTCAGACTTCAAGGAGAATATAATAACTCCAATCCCAAAGAAAGCAGGTGTTGACAGATGTGAAAATTACCGAACTACAGGTTCATAAGTCACAGCTGCAAATTACTAACACGCATTCTTTATAGACGAATGGAAAAACTGGTAGAAGCCGACCTCGGGGAAGATCAGTTTGGATTCTTTTGAAATATTGGAACAAGTGAGGCAATACTGACCTTACGACTTACCTTAGCAGAAAGATTAAGGAAAAGCAAACCTACGTTTCTAGCATTTGTAGACTTAGAGAAAGCTATTGACAATGTTGACTGGAATACTCTCTTTTTCATTCTAAAGGTGACAGGGGTAATATACGGGGAGCGAAAGGCTATTTACAATTTGTACAGAAACCAGATGGCAGTTATAAGAGTCGAGGGGCATGAAAGGGAAGCAGTGGTTGGGAAGGGGATGAGACAGTGTTGTAGCCTCTCCCCGATGTTATTCAATCTGTATATTGAGCAAGCAGTAAAGGAAACAAAAGAAAAATTCTGAGTAGGTATTAAAATGGATGGAGAAGAAATAAAAACTTTGAGGTTCGCCGATGACATTGTGATTCTGACACAGACAGCAAAGGACTTGGAAGAGCAGTTGAACGGAATGGACAGTGTCTTAACAGGAGGATATAAGATGAACATCAACAAAAGCAAACGAGGATAATGGATTGTAGTCGAATTAGGTCGGGTGATGCTGAGGGAATTAGATTAGGAAATGAGACACTTAAAGTAGTAAAGGAGTTTTGCTATTTGGGTATCAAAATAACTGATAATGGTCGAATTAGAGAAGAAATAAAATGTAGAGTGGCAATGGTAAGGAAAGCGTTTCTAAAGAAGAGAAACTTGTTAACATCGAGTATAGATTTAAGTGTCAGGGAGTCGTTTCTAAAAGTATTTGTATGGAGTGTAACCATGTATGGAAGTGAAACATGGACGATAAATAGTTGGGCAGAAACGACTTCCTGACACTTAAATTTATACTCGATGTTAACAAATTTCTCTTCTTCAGAAACGCTTTCCTTGTCATTGCCAGTCTACTTTTGATATCCTCTCTACTTCGACCATCATCAGTTATTTTGCTCCCCAAATACTACTTTAAGTGTCTCATTTCCTAATCTAATTCTCTCAGCATCACCCGACTTAATCCGACTACATTACATTATCCTCGTTTTGCTTTTGTTGATGTTCATCTTATACCCTCCTTTCAAGACACTGTCCATTCCGTTCAACTGCTCTTCCAAGTCCTCTGCTGTCCTGACAGAATTATAATGTCATCGGCGAACCTTAAAGTTTTTATTTCTTCTCCATGGAGTTTAATACCTACTCAAAATTTTTCTTTTGTTTCCTTTACTGCTTGCTCAATATACAGATTGAATAACATCGGGGAGAGGCTACAACCCTGTCTCACTCCCTTCCCAACCACTGCTTCCCTTTCATGCCCCTCGACTCTTATAAATGCCATCTGGTTTCTGTACAAATTGTAAATAGTCTTTCACTCCATGTATTTTACCCCTGCCTCCTTTAGAATTTGAAAGAGAGTATTCCAGTCAACATTGTCAAAAGCTTTCTCTAAATCTACAAATGCTAGAAACGTAGGTTTGCCTTCCCTTAATCTTTCTGCTAAGGTAACTCGTAAGGTCAGTATTGCCTCACGGATTCCAACATTTCTACGGAATCCAAATTGATCTTTCCCGAGGTCGGCTTCTACCAGTTTTTCCATTCGTCTGTAAAGAATTCGCGTTAGTATTTTGCAGCTGTGACTTATTAAACTGATAGTTCGGTAATTTTCACATCTGTCAACATCTGCTTTCTTTGGGATTGGAATTATTATATTCTTCTTGAAGTCTGAGGGCATTGTGCCTGTCTCATACATCTTGCTCACCAGATGGTAAAGTTTGATCAGGACTGGTTCGCCCAAGGCCGTCAGTACTTCTAATGGAATGTTGTCTACTCCCGGGGCCTTGTTTCGACTCAGGCCTTTCAGTGCTCTGTCAAACTCTTCACGCAGTATCGTGTCTCCCATTTCATCTTCATCTACATTCTCTTCCATTTCCATAATATTGCCCTCAAGTACATCGCCCTTGTATAGACCCTCTCTATACTCCTTCCACCTTTCTGCTTTCCCTTCTTTGCTTAGAACTAGGTTTCCATCTGAGCTCTTGATATTCATACAAGTGGCTCTCTTTTCTCCAAAGGTCTCTTTAATTTTCCTGTAGGCAGTATCTATCTTACCCCTAGTGAGATAAGCCTCTACATCCTTACATTTGTCCTCTAGCCATCCCTGCTTAGCCATTTTGCACTTCCTGTCGATCTCATTTTTGAGGCGTTTGTATTCCTTTCTGCCTGCTTCATTTACTGCATTTTTATATTTTCTCCTTTCATCAATTAAATTCAATATTTCTTCTGGTCCCCAAGGATTTCTATTAGCCCTCGTCTTTTAACCTACTTGATCCACTGCTGCCTTCACTACTTCATCCCTCAGAGCTACCCATTCTTCTTCTACTGTTTTTCTTTCCCCCATTCCTGTCAATTGTTCTCTTATGCTCTCCCTAAACTCTGTACAACCTCTGGTTTAAGCAGTTTATCCAGGTCCCATCTCCTTAAACTCCCACTTTTTTGCAGTTTCTTCAGTTTTAATCTATAGCTCATAAGCAATAGATTGTGGTCAGAGTCGACATCTGCCCCTGGAAATGTCTTACAATTTAAAACATGGTTCCTAAATCTCTGTCTTACCATTATATAATCTATCTGAAACCTGTCAGTATCTCCAGGCTTCTTCCATGTATACAACCTTCCTTTATGATCGTGAACCAAGTGTTAGCTATGATTAAGTTGTGCTCTGTGCAAAATTCTACCAGGCGGCTTCCTCTTTCATTTCTTACCCCCAATCCATATTCACCTACTACGTTTCCTTCTCTCCCTTTTCATACTCTCGAATTCCAGTCACCCTTGACTATTAAATTTTCGTTTCCCTTCACCACCTGACTAACTTCCTTTATCTTATCATACGTTTCATCAATTTCTTCATCATCTGCAGAGCTAATTGGCATATAACTTGTACTACTGTAGTAGGCATGGGCTTTGTGTCTATCTTGGCCACAATAATGCGTTCACTATGCTGTTTGTAGTAGCTTACCCGCACTCCAATTTTTTTTTCATTATTAAACCTACTCCTGCATTACCCTGTTTGATTGTGTATTTATAACCCTGTATTCACCTGACCAAAAGACGTCCTGCCACCGAACTTCACTAATTCCCACTATATCGAACTTCAATCTATCCACTTCCCTTTTTAAATTTTCTAACCTACCTGCCCGATTAAGGGATCTGACATTCCACGCTCCGATCCGTAGAACGCCAGTTTTCTTTCTCCTGATAACGACGTCCTCTTGAGTAGATCCCGCCCGGAGATCCGAATGGGGGACTATTTTACCTCCGGAATATTTTCCCCTAGCGGACGCCATCATCTTTTAACCATACAGTAAAGCTGCATGCCCTCGTTAAAAATTACGGCTGTAGTTTCCCTTTGCTTTCAGCCGTTCGCAGTACCAGCACAGCAAGGCCGTTATGGTTACTGTTACAAGGCCAGATCAGTCAATCATCCAGACTGTTGCCCCTGAAACTACTGAAAAGGCTGCTGCCCCTCTTCAGAAACCACACGTTTTTCTGGCCTCTCAACAGATACCCCCCCGTTGTGGTTGCACCTACGGTACGGCTATCTGTATCGTTGAGGCACGCAAGCCTCCCCACCAACGGCAAGGTCCATATTTCAGGGGGTGGGGGTGGAGGAAGTAAGCAGTACTCATGTTAATATACAAGTAAAAAAATGAGTAAAAAACAAAAAAAATTATTTAGAAAAAAGACAATTATTTTGTGAAATGATTTGTCTAAAAAGAAGAAAACAGTTTAGATAAACATCTGAGGCGCGTTTTAATGATGGTCGAAATGATATATCTCAAGATATGGCTTTGCCACAGTCTGGGGGCTTGTTTCTAGAATTAATCTTCACAACGCAGTGGAGTGTGCAGTGGTTTGAAACTTCCTGGCAGATGAAAATCGTTCGTTGGACTGGGACTCGAACCTGTGACCCTTGCGTTTTGGGGGCAAGTGCTGTACCATCTTAGCTATCCAAGCATGACTCATGGACACCACTTCCCCCTCACAGCTTTACTTCCGTCAGTAACTGATCTCTTTCCTTTCAGGAGTGCTAGTTGTGCAAGGCATGGAGGAGAACTTCTAAGAAGTTTGGACGTTAGGTCGTATTTGTTTTCGTTCCGTTACAACATCTGACCAACACTGAGGACATGTGAAGAATCTTACGGCCCAGTAAGAAGAATATTTCGTAACACTAATACAGCTTAGAGTGACGTGCAACTTTAGAGAGGCCTACTCGCTATTCCTACAGAGTAATCCTAAAAAGTAGACACGATAATGTTTCACCAAACCTACAGAATGAACCACAGCATAAATCATGACTAATGAGATTTCTATTTCTACATATCAGAATTAGGAAATTAAAAAAAATTCTTTAATGATGGATTCCCTACTTTCTAGTTGCATAAACATAGATAACATAAAAGTTATTAAATTGCAGAGCGACCTACATTTATATATAAGACGTATAACGTAACATGAAAACTTGGAATGGCGTGCGCAATTAAAGTAAAATTCTCAGTTAGGTGCAAAAGAAACTAAAAAATAGTAGCTATATTGTTTCCCAATAATATATCAAATGGAATCAACAAATAAATTTATAATATGAAACAACATAACATGAAATGTAAATTCTAAGAATAAGGGGTAAATTTTTAGTTATTAAGAACTCTTCTTACATACAGAACTACTCGTAGTTTTGGCTTTATAAGCCATTTTCGACTGTTTACCCAGAAAAAGGTGCGACACGCTTAAAATTGGCAGCCAGTTTACTAGGTGTGTTAGCGTGCTTAATGGTTTAAAAATCGTTTTATTTGTAAACAATTACGAATGGTAGCGTCTTGCGAGAATATACACTGTTAGAAAAAAATTAGTTCACACTTTTAGAGGTTTCCAGTTCACTCAAGATTTATTGTTACAACAGTGCATATGGAGCACAACAAATGATTACATTTACAGATCAATAGCTCAAGAGGTTCTGAGGTATCAGGTATCGACCCATGCCGAAACACCCATATTGGTAAGTGTTGTAACCTCCACGGGCGGCAATGCAGGCACTGACTCTGGTATCCAGTCGATCATGCAGACGGCGAATACTCTCCTGGGATACGTTATGCCAGTCCTGCTCGATCCGTTCACGTAGTTCGATAAGACCTGTTGACAAGTCGCACGAGTCACTTCTTGTACCATCACACCCCACACGTGCTCGATTTGAGAGATGTCCGAAGATCATGACTGAGCCGTGGTAAAAATTGCTGTTTTGAAGAGCGCGCCGCATCGTGTAGTGTAAAGCAGTCGCCCTCCGTGTCTGGCGGTGGCGCCGCTGTGGCAGTCGCAGCTTTGGTGTCTCCCTCTGGTGGGAAAGGGGGAAGGTTGCCTGTTCACGTGCATTTAAGGGGCGCTATCAGCTCGCCAGGGGATACTCTCTCCCAAGGTGGCTTCCGCCAGCTCCCCCTCCCTGATGATGTCCTCCTCCCCTCCATCTACCCCTCCTATCAACTTTGACCTTCCACCCCCACCTCCTGTGTCCTTTCCTTTAGGCACCCTCCCTCCCTCCCTTCCCTTCCCTTCTCTTTCCTTTCCCCCCTTCCTCCTCCCCTCTTCCCCCGGGCTTCCCCTCCCCCTTCCTCCCTCCCCCTCTCTCCTCTGCCCATGGCATCTCTTCTCTCCCCTCTCCCATTCCCCTCCTCCTCCTCCTCCTCCCCCTCCTCCACTCTTGGCAGGTCCCCAGACTCGTACACGCTCAGTGGACTTTCGCGCGCCGGAGATCATCGCCATTTGTGTGTCTTGTGACTGCCTCGATTTGTGTTTAGTGTTCTGTCCCCGTCACGCATCAACTGTTCACGTGTGCCGTCGCCGTCATCCGTGTTCTGTGCGCCGTGTCACTAAGTGTTCACTGTTTTTTCGCGTCCAGCGTGAACGGCTTCATGTTTATTGTTTTTTGTATCTCCTTTTTTTTGCCCGCCGTTTTTACTGTATTGTCTGTATCACCTATATGTCTTGTTATTGTTCCACTTAAGGCTAAAGAGCAGCGTATTATGCTGCTGACAGCCCGCCTGTATGAGATGATGAAAATTACAATAAAGGAAAAAAAAAACTCGCCAGTGAGTCAGTCTGAGTCAGTCTGGGTGAGTCCGGAGTGAGTCTGGGGTTAATCTCTCGTCCCCAGCTTGCTAGTATGTCTCTCGTCCGAATTTGTGGCGCAGTGAGAGAACTCAACGAGTGGTCGTCCGATCGGGGGCTTAGTTCCTGCAACTGAGTCTGCGCGTTAGGCCGCCAGTCTGCTCGAGTTGCTCAGGCAACGGTCATTGGCTGTTGGATCGATCGGTTGGTTGGTCGGTCGCGCACTGAGACACAGGATGAGTTGTCCGCCTTGAGCGTCGGCGCATGTGAGGCTGCCACGTGAGTCCAGTGGGCCGCGCCGTATAGCGAGGAGTAGTGGATTCGCGACCGACACGAGAGCAACAGTCGTCAACCCAAGACATCGGTCTGGCCGGTGCGAGCTGCGACGCCGTGAGACGGGAGATCGGCGCTTCTTCCTGCGTCCGTTGAAGCGGCTGGCAGCGGACGGTTCAGGAGAGCGCTTTGGGGGTGCTGCGTCAGGTCTTCGGCAGAAATCGCAATTTGTTAGAAGTTAAGTGATTGGTGATATGTTGTTTCATTTACTTGTTGATCTCTACTTGTTTTCTTGGTGAGGTTACCAGCTGCTTTGTTTTGGGGTCGTCGCACCATTCTTCTTCGTTTGCTCACCCACAGGAAGGTGGTTATTTATGAATTGGGTGGTCCGTTTTTCCCTTGTGGAGTAGGGGCGGGTTAGAGCAACCTGCAGTTCGGGTTGTTCGGTAATCTCCCTATCAATCTGCCGTACATTAATAGCTGTCTCTGTCGTGTTTGTCGGATTCGGTGTGTTAACGAATTTATTGCTTGAGGTGTAACAGCCTAATTCCTGAAATATGTTTTTATCTTGTCTGTCATCCTGTGAGGCGGTATGTGTGTACTGTAGAGCATGTTTGGCCAACCTTGTATAATTTTATGTAAGATTGCATTTCATGGGCTTTTATTTAAATGGTCATTTTAGTATATGAAGTTGCCACCCTTCCACCGTAAGACTTTTCTTAGAATTCAAAATCAAGTTGCACCTTCGGTGGCAAGTTAATTTTTTAATTTTAGTGTTTTGTACCATTTCCATCGTGCCTACGGGATGCATAGTTTGTGTGCTTGTGTGAATTGTTAAAACTTTTACTTTAAGGTAATCTGGTGTGTTGCAGATTTGCACCTGTGTAGTCTTTCAGGGGTTGTTGTGAGCGGTCGTGACTACGGCCGTGTCAAAAGGGAGCGGCAAGGTTCTCAGCCCGAAAGCTCATTCACTCAAAAATTTGTTTCCTTCTGCCTCTGTATAAATTGTAACTTGATACTTAGAGGGTGTTTTCTGCTTATTATTTTAAATCTGTTTCTTAAAAAAAGGGCTTTTAGGAATAAAATTCCCATTTGTTAAAAGGAATTTCATTTTGATTTCATCAGTTACTCCCTGGTAACTACTTCCACGCTCACATAGTGTGATTAAATGTGTTAATGTTCTTGATGAATCGCTAGTAAATAAAGTACATTCTTAAGAAAAGGTTTTGAAAATAAATTAACGGTTCAATGCCTTCTAGGAAAGTTGCTGCACATCTTGCAGAACACTTTGAGTTTCACGGGCAGTGTGTGGGCGTGGGCGAGCATTATCCTGTTAGAACAACACATCAACTTCCTTTTGCTACTTTGACAAAAGAATGGGTCAAACAACATTCTGCACGTACCGAGTGCTGGTCAGCGTGCCCTCCATAAACACCAAAGGTGAACGAGAGCTGTAACTTATCTCACCTGAGACCATGTGGCGTGGAATGGGGCCGGTGTGTCTTGGACGAATGGACTCTATGGGACGGCGCACACCAGGTTTACGTCGTACGCGCAAACGTCCATCCCTTGTGTGCTGGCAGAACCTGCTTCCATCGCTGATGACCACGGCGCGCCATTCCATCCTCCAAATGATCCTCTGACGGCACCTGTCGAGGCGAGCACGTTGATGATGTGGCGTGAGTGGAAGACGGGCTAGAGGTGTGCGTACCCGTAGTCCCACTGCTAATAACCAGTTTGGAACAGTTCGTGTTGACGCATTTCGGCTCACAAGTCCTCTTATCTGTGCTGCGGTAGCTGTACAATCTGCCACTGCTTCCCTCACAAGACGATGAACCTGTTGGGTGCCTGTGTAGCATGGATGTCCAGAACGTTATCTGAGAGTGTTAGAATGTTTACGTGACCACTGATACTAACGTTTTATCAGTGACGCAGCATGTTGAACTCGTGTGGCAGTTCTCCGAAACGACCATCCCGCTACCCCAAAGGCCATAATTTGACCTCTTTCAAACTCGGTCACATGGCTGTAGGAAGCACATCTCCGTGGCATGGCTGCCTGCTTGCTTCACACGTTCGCACCGCACTGAGTCTTCTGGCTGTGAACATCCCTACTAAAGGGAAGACACAAATGGCGCTCTGGTAACTATGCCACTCCACTATCTGTTCACGGACGACGTTGAAACCATTATCAGTACATCTACTACTCCTAAGTTGGCATATGCCGACAACAGTGAAAAACGACATTGTCTTTCCAAGTGTGTTAATTTTTTGTTTCCGGCACTGTATACTCTTTACCAAAAATGTAGTGTGTAAACCATTACACACTGTAGCACATCGTACACTCCTGGAAATGGAAAAAAGAACACATTGACACCGGTGTGTCAGACCCACCATACTTGCTCCGGACACTGCGAGAGGGCTGTACAAGCAATGATCACACGCACGGCACAGCGGACACACCAGGAACCGCGGTGTTGGCCGTCGAATGGCGCTAGCTGCGCAGCATTTGTGCACCGCCGCCGTCAGTGTCAGCCAGTTTGCCGTGGCATACGGAGCTCCATCGCAGTCTTTAACACTGGTAGCATGCCGCGACAGCGTGGACGTGAACCGTATGTGCAGTTGACGGACTTTGAGCGAGGGCGTATAGTGGGCATGCGGGAGGCCGGGTGGACGTACCGCCGAATTGCTCAACACGTGGGGCGTGAGGTCTCCACAGTACATCGATGTTGTCGCCAGTGGTCGGCGGAAGGTGCACGTGCCCGTCGACCTGGGACCGGACCGCAGCGACGCACGGATGCACGCCAAGACCGTAGGATCCTACGCAGTGCCGTAGGGGACCGCACCGCCACTTCCCAGCAAATTAGGGACACTGTTGCTCCTGGGGTATCGGCGAGGACCATTCGCAACCGTCTCCATGAAGCTGGGCTACGGTCCCGCACACCGTTAGGCCGTCTTCCGCTCACGCCCCAACATCGTGCAGCCCGCCTCCAGTGGTGTCGCGACAGGCGTGAATGGAGGGATGAATGGAGACGTGTCGTCTTCAGCGATGAGAGTCGCTTCTGCCTTGGTGCCAATGATGGTCGTATGCGTGTTTGGCGCCGTGCAGGTGAGCGCCACAATCAGGACTGCATACGACCGAGGCACACAGGGCCAACACCCGGCATCATGGTGTGGGGAGCGATCTCCTACACTGGCCGTACACCACTGGTGATCGTCGAGGGGACACTGAATAGTGCACGGTACATCCAAACCGTCATCGAACCCATCGTTCTACCATTCCTAGACCGGCAAGGGAACTTGCTGTTCCAACAGGAAAATGCACGTCCGCATGTATCCCGTGCCACCCAACGTGCTCTAGAAGGTGTAAGTCAACTACCCTGGCCAGCAAGATCTCCGGATCTGTCCCCCATTGAGCATGTTTGGGACTGGATGAAGCGTCGTCTCACGCGGTCTGCACGTCCAGCACGAACGCTGGTCCAACTGAGGCGCCAGGTGGAAATGGCATGGCAAGCCATTCCACAGGACTACATCCAGCATCTCCACGATCGTCTCCATGGGAGAATAGCAGCCTGCATTGCTGCGAAAGGTGGATATACACTGTACTAGTGCCGACATTGTGCATGCTCTGTTGCCTGTGTCTATGTGCCTGTGGTTCTGTCAGTGTGATCATGTGATGTATCTGACCCCAGGAATGTGTCAATAAAGTTTCCCCTTCCTGGGACAATGAATTCACGGTGTTCTTATTTCAATTTCCAGGAGTGTAGGTTTGTAACTATTCGCAATAGTACATCTTTAACCTACTGATTTCTCAAGAACTTTTTGTTCATTCAGTGATGCAGTGTTGCAAGCAGCTGGTGTCAGCAGAGCCTTATCTCATAAAAATTACGAAGAAATTCGACACGTGGGCAAGTCCATGGAAAAAAAGCCATTCGCTCAGTTTTGAGTAAAATCACCAGAATTGGTGGCCGAAGACTTTTTGGATAAGAAGTCACCCTCATTCTGCCAACAGTCTTGTCAAAGAGGACGAAGGAGCGGACAGAGGTTCAGGGCACTCTCTTGCCCTTGGGTTCGGAAACTGCCCCAAGACAGAAGAACCAGCAATGATCAACGAGATGAGAATTCAGAAGGCAAAGTAAACCACTGCATTAACGACAGATAACGTGTATCCACACGACATATGGCCTATAACTGAAAAACTGTCATGATGATCTCTCCATACGCTGCAGCTTCCGGACTAGTCACCCATTCGGATCTCTGGGAGTGAACTACCAACGGGGCTGTGTTCACGAGAACAAACGGGATAACCGACGAAAGCGTAACGTTCTACGAGTCGGGGCGTGGAATGTCAGAACTTTGAACGTAGCAGGGGAGCTAGAAAATTTGAAAATGTTAAGTCTCAATTTACATATAGTGGTCTGTGAGGTGAAACTGAAAGAACACAGAGATTTCTGGTCAGACGAATGAATTCACGGTGTTCTTATTGCAATTTCCAGGAGTGTATGTATTCGCCGCTGCAATATTTTCATTCGTGTGATACCTAGGTCTGTGCTGACACTAGAAAATGGCTTCTTAAGCCAAAAAAAGTGCTGTATTTAAGAAGAGGTCTTAATGAACATGTAGCCAAAGTGGAAAAATGTCGCCTTCATTCGAGAAAAGTTTGACTGTGGGACCCATAATAAAAAAGATGTACACTTCAAGCACGAGATTCCCTGCGTGAAGATTGGATGTGACACGTGACCAGCACTTGGAATTACTTGGTGAGTCGCCAGTGTGTACGTTTGTTCTGTTGCAGACGTGCAGTTGATGTCGTACATCACCCTGTGCCTGGGCCTGCTCACACTGCTGATCAACTGTTTCCTGATAGTGGGCGTCTGTACGGTAAGCAGTTGCGCGTTACTGGAACGATGATCACCCACTTTCACTATTTATTTCATGACACACTTTTCCTCAACTACATTTTCATATCAGAATCTTAATTGCTGAGACTTTAGCCAATGACAAGAAACGTTTTTTTTAAATATTACACAAACGAACTGAACATTACAACTGCGAACCATAATTATCAAAGCTTTTACAAATATCACCGCACTGCGCAGTTAATGAAAAATATTAATTGTGTCGGGAGTAGGCCGTCCGAGAGTTCACCTGCGCTCACAGTGGCATATGTTGTTAAGGGTAAAACAGAACATCAGTTCTAGATCGACTTCTGATTCTGCCATCGCCTGCCGGTTCAGGCATAGTGGTGTTCATCAAAGTGCACGATTTCTGAATTGACTGCGTGCTGGTGGAATGAAAAAGCAAATTAGCCGTGCTAGTGCGGAAAGTCTTGTTGGAAAGACTGCTGAATCGGATACAAAGGATATCGGAGGTAGATTATGACTATGGGGGAGCACCAAATTGTACAGCAGAGTATCGATTATCCAAAACAACAGTAGACGTCGGATTTTTGGATATCCTACTTTTCGGATAACAGTTAGTGAACAAGTGTTCATAGGAATGTAAAAGAAAGGAACACTGAATTAAAAGCAAAACTGTACATACATATTTTGCATCACGCGTCTTACAAATACGTCGTAATACAGATAACTGATTACCTAACCTATCCTGGGAAGTTCAAACTGGCTATTAAAGTAGGTCTTCAGTTTAGGAAAGTAAGTCCAAAATACTTGATTTAAAGTTCAGACTCGCTATTTTTTACGCTAAAAATCCGAAACATTTTATAGAGAATGGTAAAGCATCACATTCTTCTTCTTCTAACAATTTCATATTCGTTTCAAGGTAGTGAAGTATTCCTAACTGGATGGTCCTTTTTCAGCACAATCGTTGTCCTCGCAACGAAAATTGACTCATCGTCCGTCAATACTAAATATTTCGGCCATCAGCATCTCATCCGAAGAAGTCTTAAAATTATCCTGATCGCGTTCCTCAAATCCTGACGCTACTTTAATCACTTCATCCAGTTCGGATACGAATTGTCTGTCTGGTGGCTTTTCAAGGTGCACTGATATGCTCATCCGCTATGTGCAGCGTCTAAATCTTGGTTTTCTGTCGTTCCCATTTTTTTTTTTTTTTTTTTTTTTTTTTTTTTTTTTTTTTTTTTTTTGGCTGGCAGGCTTCCATTTTCACTGAAAAGTGCAAACACAGATTTTGCAATACCATTCTTGTCCTTCCTAATTTCCAATATTGTTGCACTGTCAACTCCATATTGAAGAGCTAAGCTTGTCCACTAGCACCTTTTTTCAAGTGGCCCATTATTTCTAGTGTACCGGAAACACTAAGAACAAGGCGTCTACATTGAGTCGTCATTGCGACCAGTACAAGAACAGCACGATGTTCTGACGTGAAAACAGAACTGCAACAATGACAGTTGGCAAGGAGGACGAAACCGCTGAACTGGCCCACCCAGTGATAGTAGAGCTTTTACGTGGCACACACGCAAATTTCAATTTTCGGACTGGAAGTCTTTCGGTTAATTATTGTTTCATTTGGTCAGTATTCGGATAAACGACACTCTGTTGTACTCAGTAAGTGCTTACCAAATGAAATCTTTTTGGCATTATGATTGGCTTTCGATGTTACATTGCTGTTCAGTTTTACAGAATAACCCGGGCTATTGCTTTTTTCCCCTTAAAACTGATACTGGCCAGGGAAGTCTGCAATCCTACAGTTCATATCTTTCACCTGGTTTTCAACCTTATTATCTAAGTGTACTTTGTTTCTAGCTCAACTGGTTCTGTACTTGTTTGTGATATTTTTGTGTGGTTTATGATATAGCTGCATTACGTACAATGACTACGCAGGAAATGCCTACAATTCGTAGAAGGCATTTTTGTGAGATACGACGTATATCGTTCAGTTTTACTATCACTGAAGCATGGTATAAAGTCTGTGTATGTCGTGGGTGGACTCTGTGACCTCTTTTCACTAGCTGTATCCTCCGCCACATTGTGTCAGGTGATATGCTAGTATTTGAAAAAGTGCAATTATTCCTACTTATGTAATCAGTGTTACAGTACTGACAAATAGTGATAATGGTGAAAACCTTTTCGAAATAGTTACGGATTTCCAGCACGCCGGAATAGCTTGGGTCAGCAACTTCTGTTAATCAGTAGCACGAACAACCAGTACGAGTTTCAAATTTCTACTTTTTATGCATTCGATGACTAGTTTCAGGCCGAGACTCAATTTTCAAATCACCATAACAAAGTCGAAAACGGCATTTCCGAAGATGTCAAAAGCGTGATTGTGGAAAAACCGGAAAAGAAGGGAGCCGAAACTTTTGAGATGTGATGGCACAGAACAACGTTCATATTAGGTGGACTGATAACATCATGAATGAGCAGGAGAGTCTGCAGAATTGGCGAAGAAAAAATGGAGAATACTGGAAAGAAAGAGGGTCTGGGTGATGGGATACGTGTTACACATCAGGAAGTAACTTGCATTGTACTACAGCAGTAGTTCCCAACCTGGAGGGAATTACCCCCTGAGGGATTAAATTGATTTCTCTGGGAGGGGGGTTAAAACCGAAGCGTTCAGTTATGTTTCGCTCAAAAAACTACATTTATTTGGAAAAGTAGTGCGAAAAACCAGTCCAAGATGCAAATTTTCACCTTTTATTCACTCGATGAATAGTTACCTGTATGCACTATACGAGGGGCGTTTGAAAAGTCCGTGCAAAAATAAAAACTATTTACTTGTTTGGGGTAAACCTTTTTTATTTTTCGACATAGTCAGGGCCAGCCGTTTACGAGACTTGCGTAATCGGACAGACAGCTACAAAAAAATATTTTCATTAATATTTAATAAGCCCCCATGCACGTGGCGACCGCTGCTTCGGATCGTCCCTTGGAATTCTTCTGATTGTAAAAATAGTAGACAGTAGTATTGTTGCAGTAATTTGTAGTTTAGTAATTGTAGTCTAGATTGCATGTGTAGATTTGGTAATTGTCATTCTTCTAATGGTATTTCATTATTTAATTTTTATTGCCTTGTATACGCGTTTGACAATTTAGTGCAATTATTTCAATTGTTCGATTGATCGTGTTTGAGGGAGACATTTCATGTAAATGGTATTGTTGGAGATAAGGAGGCATTGTGTGTAACTTTCGCACAGTGACGAGTTTTGTATGTTTGGTAAATGATTACGCTATCGATGAAAAAGGCAAAAATGATGGATAGTGAGAATGACGAAATTGTTAACATGGCGAACTCGCCAACAGAGGAAAACAGTGTGATGAATAATGAAGTGGAAAACAATGTAATAAGTCGGGAAAATAGTCCGGAACCATTTCAAAATTTTTCTCAATCAGAAAATTCACAGAATACGAGATTAACGACAGAAGATTCTGGAATAGTATCGAACACAGATAGCCTTATGGCTATGCAGAAGGAAGTTAGTTTTGCGGGAAATGTTAGGGGCGAAAAGAATTCTGAACCATTTAATATGGAGCAGTTGTTGGGTGCAATATTAAATTTGGGTTCACAGTTACGATCTGAATTAAAAACAGAGATGGGAACTTTGGCAACACGATTAGACTCACAAATGGGATCACAAATAGGAACAATTAAAACAGAGATGGGAACTTTGGCAACACAGTTAGACTCACAAATGGGGTCACAAATAGGAACAATTAAAACAGAGATGGGAACTTTGGCAACACGGTTAGACTCACAAATGGGATCACAAATAGGAACAATTAAAACAGAGATGGGAACTTTACGATCTGAATTAAAAACTGATATGGGAACAATGGAAACACGGTTAGACTCACGAATAGGGACATGTTTCAAAAACATGAAAGATGAATTAAAGAAAGAAATCAGAGAAGAAGTACAACCGATTTTGAATTCTCACAATAATAGATTAATTGCAGTAGAGATTAGACAAAAGGAACAGGATAGAGAACAGGAAGAAAGAGATCGCGTGATAGTACAGAAATTTTCAGAGTTAAATTTACAACGTGCAAAAGATAAGGAAGAAATATTTGAGAGAATTGAGGAATCCGTACCAAATGACAGGATAAATAATCTAACACAACAATATGAACAGTTAAGTACTAAATGCGTCAATACTGAAACGCGAGTCGTTACACTTACGGAAGACGTAAATAAACAGAAAGAACAATTAGGTGACTTATCGGAAAGAGTTGAGGAAATTTCAGATAAATTGACAAATCTTAGTTTACATGGGGACAGAGATTCGGATGATACAGCTCCATTACCATTTGCAGAAACCGAAGAGTACCAGAACATAAATAAGCATGTTGAAAATCAGGGAAAATTTAATGAACGCGTGAAAAGGGAATTTGAGGCATTAAAAAAGCAAGTCAAACAAATTGAAGGCGAAATCGTAGGAAAAGACAGCAGAAGAAATCTAGAATCACAGATACCAGAGGGCCTTGAAGAAAATAATTTGTTTCATTTACGGGATGCAACAAGAGAGCGCCAGGCGCGCGAACTTTATAATAATCGACATTCGGACTGGGACAGACGCGGTAGGTCTTTGTCGCCACGAGGCGAAAACTTTGACTATAAACACTTTTTGACTGTTCGGAAATTTAAGATCTTCCGCAATTCTAAGAATGACATACATCCATGTTCATGGTTAGATCAATTTATGTACGCACTCCCACCAAATTGGCCACTAAGTCACAAACTGGAATTTATGTGTGGATATTTAGAAAACGAACCGGCGACGCGGATGCGCGCACTCATTAGAGATTGTAATAATCTGAATGATTTTTATCATGCATTTCTATCGGCATATTGGTCCGAAAACACGCAAGACAGAGTCAAACACAGTCTCATTATGCAGCGTAATTTCAAACAGTCTGAGTTCCGCACGCCAGCGGAATATTTTGAAGACATGATTCGAAAGAATCAGTTCCTTTCCAACCCTTATAGCCCGACTGAATTAATTCGCATTTGTTTAACTAAGCTGCCACAATCCATAAGACAAATTGCTTTAGCCGGAAGATGTAAAGACGACATTGAGACTTTTAAGACTTTGTTGCAAGAACTTGAGTATGACAACGACGACGGGACTTCTTGTAACTTTTTCAGTAACAGTAATTACAATAGATTTTCAGAGAAAAGGGTTAGTGATCGGAACGGGCGTTATATGGGTAATTTTGACAATGACAGACGTAACACAGGACAATAGATACCAGCCTTATGACAATAACAGACGTTCTAACAGAAATTACACAGACTATTATGACAACGGTAATTCGTACCGGAATGATCAATCATATGGAAACAGTAATCGGTATCACCAAGACAGAAATTATTCATACAGTAATAGAAATTCTTACTACAGAAATAACCAAGGTAGTAGATACAACAATAATTTCAGAAGTGACAGTCGAAATTACACAAGAAGTAGTTATGCAGACAGACAGGAAAACAGAAATTTTAATAACAGACACAACCAAGAATTTGCATCTAACAGACAGGAAGGACCTAATTGGCATCCTCCACGTGACAGAACTTCAGAGAGACAAGTGCAAATCGTAGAAATTGATCCGCGAAATGACGCGAATACTCAAAGACGTGACGCAAACAATCGACAATGACTTGCAGCTTCGGCTTCTGGCAGCAGTATAGACGGTTCAGAAAGTAAAGACACTACGACTTTACACTACGTACGCCTGGAAGACATGAGAGACATTTTGTTAGACGAAAAGGAAAATAATGTAGACGCATTTTTACATCCTGTTATTGAAGTATGTGTGGGTAAGAATAAGTTCACTGCAGTTTTAGATTCTGGGAGCCCATTGAACGTCATTAGTGAATCAGTTTTTCGTATATGTGAAAGGACTATTGCCTGTCCTGTGTTACCTATTTCTAAAACTACAATTCGAGGAGCGATTTCTGGAAAAGGTGTAGAAGTTAAACAACAGACCAACCTAAATTTCAATTGTCAGGGATACGAATTTTCTGCTAATTTTATTATTGTTCCATTACTCAGTACACAAATTATATTAGGTATGGAGTTTCTTAACACACATAAGGCAATTTTGAACTTTAAAGAAGGAAGTGTGAATTTGACTGTTGCCGGAATGCCGAAATGTTTGAAATTTTTCGAGTGTTTAACAAGATCTGAGTCAGATACAAAATGTTTAAGGTTTCTTACTTCTGACGTTTTCGTTGAGCATTATGACGACGGTGTGTTTATTCATGACAATGACAATAGATACAGCGACGCAATGGATGATATAATTAATAGCGAAGAATTAATTAATGAAAAGGTTAAGAAAGCTGAAGTGCCAGATGACGTTGCAAGAGAAGAGCTGCACCACATTTTGACTTCACATGCTACAGTATTTAGTCATCACACAGGAACTATACAAGGCTTACAATATTTATTTAAAGTAAAAGAACACACACCATTTCGCGGGAAAACGTACGCTATTCCTTTGGCTTACAGAGACAAGGTTAAGAATGAACTTCAATACATGTTAGATCAGGGCATTATTGAGCCTGCAGTCAGTCCTTATACTAGCCCATTACACGTTGTTCTTAAAAAGGATGGGTCAGTTCGTTTGGTTCTGGATTCCAGACAGATAAATAATATCATCATTCCTGAAACTGACCGTCCACAAAATTTAGATGAACTTCTTCAACATTTTCATGGAATTAAAGTTTTATCCACGATTGATATGCGCGCAAGTTTTTGGCAAATAGAACTCCACCCTGATTGTAGAAAATATACTGCCTTTTTAGCCTTTGGTAACTGTTACCAGTTTCGGAAATTACCGTTTGGACTTACTGTATCTTCAGCAGCATTCATTCGTAGCTTAAATGAAATTTTACCTGTTTATCTTCGTGACAATATTACTTCATATGTTGACGACATTCTTATTGCTAAACGTTCTTGGAGTGAGCACAACAAAATTTTGGATTCATTGTTACGTATCTTTGCAAGAGTTGGCATTACGGTGAACTTAGAAAAATCTGAATTTGGTCGTTCTCAGGTGAAATTTCTCGGTCACATTATTTCTACAGAAGGTATTCTTCCTGATCCAGAAAAATTAGACGCTATTCGTAATTATGCTGTTCCTACCACAAAACGTGATGTTCGTAGTTTCCTTGGTGTCTGTAATTTTCTTAGAAGCTTTGTTAGATTGGACAATTTGGCCACACCTCGTTTATGTGAACTATCCGGAAAGAAATCTAATTGGTGTTGGGATGAGGAAGCTCAGTCAGAATTTGAACAACTTCGTGATGCCTTAGTTGCTGCCCCACTTCTTTCACATCCGGATTTATCTAAAGATTTTTGTTTGGCAACGGACTCATCATACAAAGGGCTAGGTGCACATTTATTTCAAGAGATAGAAGAAAACGGCGTTGTAGTACAAAAGACTATTGCATTTGGAAGTCGTGTTCTCTCGAAATCAGAAAAGAATTATTCGATTACGGAACTTGAAGCTTTGGCTGTTGTTTGGGCTTTTACAAAATTTCGCACATTTTTGTTTGGCAGACATACTAAGGTTTACACAGATCATCGAGCTCTGGAATTTCTTATGTCGACAAAATTAACTCATGGCAGATTGTCACGATGGGCGTTGTACCTACAGGAATTTGACTTTAGTATTGTTTACATACAGGGTTCTTCAAATATTGTTGCTGATGCTTTATCACGTGCACCTATGGGTTTGAAACAAAGTGCTTAAGAGGACTGCAAGGAAAACAATTATTGTTTGTTGTATATTCAAGGTGTTGCGTTTGAGAACTTTATTTCGTCTTCGCTCCAGGACATCGCTAATGAGCAAAATAAGGATCCAATCTGGAAGGACATTAAGGAGAAGTGGAGGAGAAAGGAAAGCGTAGCGATTAGACAGCATTATTTAGTTCGCAATGACATTCTTTTCAAACGAAAATCGGTCGACAACTCTGTTTGGTTAGTTTGTATTCCTGATGAGTGGGTTAATAAGCTGATTTGGTATACGCATTTCAGTTATGCACACTTTGGTCCCAGAAAATGCTTTCATAAATTACGAGAAAATTGCTACTTCAATAATATGGAAAAACGTATTCGATTTGTTCTTGCCAAATGCAAATTATGTCAAAAGGCTAAGCCGCCGACAGTTTCTCACAGAGCACCATTGTTTCCTATCATTCCAGCAAAATTAAAGGACATGGCTGCAGTTGATTTGTTCGGTCCAGTGGTTCGATCTACTAATGGTTTTGCGTACATTTTCGTAGCAGTGGAGTTGACATCAAAATATGTGTGTTTTACACCGTTACGCAAAGCAACAGCTCGTTCAGTATCTAATGCTTTCATTAACCATTTTCTTAAAGAAGTGGGTCATGTTGATAAGGTTATATCAGATAATGGATCACAGTTTCGTTCTAAAATTTGGCTTCGTACTCTACAGCGTCGTAAAATTAAACCCATTTTCATTTCACTTTTTCACCCTCAATCTAACGCTTCAGAGAGATGGATGAAGGAAATCAATAAATTGTGTCGTCTTTATTGTCATCAGAATCACAGAACGTGGGATCAGTATCTTCATATTTTTCAAAACATTCTGAATGAACTTCCTAATGACTCAACTTATTTACCACCTATACTGATATTAAAAAACAAAGCACCGACAAATCACATATCTGAAATCGTTCCTTTTCCGCCTACACGGAAACTGCGGCATTCTGAAGTTGTCAACCTGGCTCTACAAAATATTGCATCTGCGGCTGCTAGAAGAGAGAAATCAGCTAAGCGTCCTGGTCGTTTAAAAATCTTGTCAGTTGGTCAGAAGGTGTTAATCAAGGCTCATCGTTTGTCTCACAAAGGAAAAGGCTTGTGTCGGAAATTTTTTCTGCTTTATAACGGTCAATATAGAATTCGCAAAATTATTCATGATAACACTGTCGAAGTAGAAACTCTTAAATCACGACGCTCTAAGGGAATACATCATATATCTAACGTTAAAATTTTTGTGGAATGATATACTTTTGAAAAATTTTTTGTAGAATGACATACTTTTGAGAAACTAACAGTTGTATGTAAACACACGGAGAGTACAAGGATACCGCGCTGTGTTTTGGCGGCGGCATATACTCAAAGCAACAGTCAAGTCTGCGCGCCGCACAAGGCAGTCGTTGACCGCAAACAATCACTTCCTATGTCACGCGCCTACAGCTGATCGAGCGCTCAGTGCGAATGCACTGACAGCCGTAAATAAATACACAGTCTAATTTCTCCGACTAAATTCAGTATAAAGCTATAGTGACTTGATGAATTCTGTTATTAACATTCAGTATTTTTCAGGATACGGTTCTATAAAATATTTAAGAACTTCAGGTAAATTCTGTGCGTGTCCGACGTTAAGACGACTTGCTATCGAGAAAATTTCAGGAAAAATGTCATTTCGAAGAAGAAAGTAATAAACTAAAAAATTGAGTTTATTTTTCAGGTAACATATTTCCACTTAGGTACGTACTTTAGACGTAATTTGCTGCTCGCGATTACGTGATTCATACTTTGTGCTAATTACATGTTCAATGAAATTACTTGTGAAGCGACGTGCTTGCGTACGTTAACTGATTTTTACAATGATTATTAATGAACTGGATTGTTACTTGTGTATATTATGCGTCGCTTGGCTGCACTGCTTTTTCACTGATGTCATATTTTTAATTATGTGCCTGCTGTGCCTATTTATTTAAATTATAATTGTCACCTGATTAATTGTGCTGATGTGGTTAGGTATGTAAGTTATACTTTGTGATTTATCTGCTTGCGCCTTCATGTTTATTTATTAAGATTACATATGAACATTTATTTGCTTACAATAATACGATGCTAATTACCTGTTTGCTGCTATGCGTATGGATTGTATACTTATACATCTCTGTTTGTCGTCATAACTACTCTTTAATTTGGTATATAGAAATGCTGATATAGTGTGTACAAACATAGAGTTTAGGTCACACTATTGTATTAATTACAGATTGTTCGCTTGGCAGAGCCTCCTTGTAAGAATTGTGCTGCATCCACTTGTTGACATTCTGTTCACTACTGGTATATTCACTCGATATTGCTTGCCTTGCTTACGCTCAGTGCCTTATATTTTTAAGATAAGAAAATGAACTGCTATAATTCGACGAACGACATTAGTACAAGAAACTTCATAGAAGTCACATGAGCTGGAGGTTTTATGAAAGCTGTATAAATGTATGCCAATAGGAAGGAAGCTAACGACATGACATACCAACACAGTTATTACACTGCATTTTTCGTGAGCAATTGAAATAGGAAGTGACACTTGACACAAGAAATACTCCACATGTTTGCTTCTGTTTGCCATAATTCTTGAAGTGGTGTACACACTGTGAAATATTAGGATCATTCACACTCCGTAATCGTACTTAATTACTGAGAGTTATTCGAACTAAGTCTGTTAGAGGTCATGTATGCATTCTTTGTTTATAATTCATAATGAGTAGAAGATTTTGGTCAGATGGATTACACAGAGGTTGTGTGTTGACAGTGTGTCTTCGGATTGTATGGGATGAGGAGGTTTGCATTAGGATTTTATCTGTACTCGATCGAGGAGACTGACTAGAGGAAAGAGTTGTTATGGAAGTGAAATGATACTGGCAATAAGGTTTATATGTATCGACGTATTGAAGAGGTATTATTGAGGTATTGAGATTATATGAAGTTGATTGGAGTTTTGGTGTATAAGAGGTAAAGTAAGTGAGGTGCATATTTTTTTTTTTTTTTTTTTTTGTTTTTTTTTTTATTGGTCTACACTCCTGGAAATTGAAATAAGAACACCGTGAATTCATTGTCCCAGGAAGGGGAAACTTTATTGACACATTCCTGGGGTCAGATACATCACATGATCACACTGACAGAACCACAGGCACATAGACACAGGCAACAGAGCATGCACAATGTCGGCACTAGCACAGTGTATATCCACCTTTCGCAGCAATGCAGGCTGCTATTCTCCCATGGAGACGATCGTAGAGATGCTGGATGTAGTCCTGTGGAACGGCTTGCCATGCCATTTCCACCTGGCGCCTCAGTTGGACCAGCGTTCGTGCTGGACGTGCAGACCGCGTGAGACGACGCTTCATCCAGTCCCAAACATGCTCAATGGGGGACAGATCCGGAGATCTTGCTGGCCAGGGTAGTTGAATTACACCTTCTAGAGCACGTTGGGTGGCACGGGAACATGCGGACGTGCATTGTCCTGTTGGAACTGCAAGTTCCCTTGCCGGTCTAGGAATGGTAGAACGATGGGTTCGATGACGGTTTGGATGTACCGTGCACTATTCACTGTCCCCTCGACGATCACCAGTGGTGTACGGCCAGTGTAGGAGATCGCTCCCCACACCATGATGCCGGGTGTTGGCCCTGTGTGCCTCGGTCGTATGTAGTCCTGATTGTGGCGCTCACCTGCACGGCGCCAAACACGCATACAACCATCATTGGCACCAAGGCAGAAGCGAGTCTCATCGCTGAAGACGACACGTCTCCATTCGTCCCTCCATTCACGCCCGTCGCGACACCACTGGAGGCGGGCTGCACGATGTTGGGGCGTGAGCGGAAGACGGCCTAACGGTGTGCGGGACCGTAGCCCAGGTTCATGGAGACGGTTGCGAATGGTCCTCGCCGATACCCCAGGAGCAACAGTGTCCCTAATTTGCTGGGAAGTGGCGGTGCGGTCCCCTACGGCACTGCGTAGGATCCTACGGTCTTGGCGTGCATCCGTGCGTCGCTGCGGTCCGGTCCCAGGTCGACGGGCACGTGCACCTTCCGCCGACCACTGGCGACAACATCGATGTACTGTGGAGACCTCACGCCCCACGTGTTGAGCAATTCGGCGGTACGTCCACCCGGCCTCCCGCATGCCCACTATACGCCCTCGCTCAAAGTCCGTCAACTGCACATACGGTTCACGTCCACGCTGTCGCGGCATGCTACCAGTGTTAAAGACTGCGATGGAGCTCCGTATGCCACGGCAAACTGGCTGACACTGACGGCGGCGGTGCACAAATGCTGCGCAGCTAGCGCCATTCGACGGCCAACACCGCGGTTCCTGGTGTGTCCGCTGTGCCGTGCGTGTGATCATTGCTTGTACAGCCCTCTCGCAGTGTCCGGAGCAAGTATGGTGGGTCTGACACACCGGTGTCAATGTGTTCTTTTTTCCATTTCCAGGAGTGTATATGGTACAAGGAGGATGAAGATAGCAGACTAGAACACTAAAATGGAAGGAAGATTGTCTACACACACTTTGTTAAATCACTAAGCAGTATGTACTTTTTTTTGGAGAGAGGAAGTTGCATATCTTGGCACACTGACAGTTGTTCAGCAACCGTACATTTTTATTTGGCTTGGCAAACATTGGTCTTGACATGATGACTATGACGCTGACTTAACTATTATTGACTGTTATACACTGCTGCCACTACTACTTGATACACAAGTTGAACATAAAATTTTGACAGAATTGAATTACACAGTTAACAATATTCAATTACACAGTAGTACTTAATGTGGATGAAAGATGAGTGAGTGTGTTTTGTGTGTTTTCCTTTCCTAATCCTACCCACCTATCTCCTAAATATTATTTTATTTGTTTGTAGTGGCTTGCACTGACACCCATAAATATTATAGGTTTACTGATGTTTGTGTATTTGTAATAGTTATATGACAATTATCTGATATCATTTGTGTGTTATGATTTGTATGATTAGTGTAAGAGCATTGTAAAAGCATTTGTATGTGCATTCAAACTATTGTTCATGCTTGAACTGTCTGATTAGTGATGGTGAATATTGTGAACTGTTACCTGCACTTTTCAACATGATGTGTGACACTTAGAAATGTTTAATTTCTACTGATTAACTGTGTGATCAGTGATAGTAAATATTATGGACTGTTACTTGTACTTTTTCTACATGATTGGTGCCAATAGGACATGTTTAATTTCTGCTTATAAACTCGGATGAATAGTGTGTTCAGTGATAGTGAATATGATGGACTGCTCTCTGCACCTGCTCATCATTGCTGGGTGCAACTGATGGAACTGCCTTTATTGAAATGATGTCACTTGTTGCTCTCTGCACCTACTCAACAATACTGGGTGCACAGATGGAGCTACTTCTTTGGAAATAATGTCATTTGTCGGTGTCTGCACCTACTCAACATTGCTGGGTGCCACTGATGGACCGATTCTACTGAGATGATGTCACCTGTTGCTGTTTGCACCTACTCAACATTGCTGGGTGCCATTGATGAACTGCTTCTACTGAGAAATGTGACTTGTTGCTGTGTGTACCTCTTCAACATTGCTGGGTACCACAAATGGAACTGCTTCTACTGAAATGATGTTACTTCTTGCTGTGTGTACCTCTTCAACATTGCTGGGTACCACAAATGGAACTGCTTCTACTGAAATGATGTTACTTCTTGCTGTCTGTACCTCTTCAACATTGCTGGGTGCCACTGATGGACTGCTTCTACTGAAATGATGTCACCTGTTGGAGTCTGCACCTGTTCCACAATGCTGGGTGCCACTGATGGACTGCTTCTACTGAAATGATGTCACCTGATGGTGTCTGCACCTACTCAACATTGCTGGGTGCTACTGCTGGAACTGTCAACCACTTGTTATGATAACATTTTATGTGAATATTTGTATAAACTGATTTTTTGTGTATTACTGTTTGTGAAAAGTTATAAGACTCTTACCTGCTCATATTCGTCATTGCTGACGCTATCGATTGAATTGTTTAACCACATGATATTTGTGTAAACTATTATGTAAAGTCATATGTATGAAAGAATTTGTATTCCTTACTGTATTTTATATATTAGGCTATTGTAAGGTCAGTGCAAAGCCAAAATTTTATCTAGTTATAAGATACTTGCGTATTAATATTATCTTTTATTTTTGTCTGTATTTTTTTTGACGAATTTGGTGGTATTTTCACCACCAATGCTGGCAAAAATACCATCAAATTCTAGCCCGTGGAGGAAGGGCATATGAAAGGTGGCTACACTGAGCCACAGCGCCAGAAATCGCGCCAGAGAGTATTGTTCCGCCGCCTCCACTGGCAGTGATTGAGACGTAGCGGCAGGCAGTTCTTGCCGAGAAGTTGTGGTGGACACTGCTTGTAGCTGAAGTTAGAGTGAGATGCGGTAGTGGAGAGTGTTGTTCCATGTTTATGCAGTTATTTGATGGGAGAGATAGCAGATGTTGTTCCAATGGAGATATTGTAATGATCTGAGTGCTTTTCGTCAATATAAATTAAGGTAACTAACTACTGTTCTTTATTTTCTTATTATTTGTGTGTCCTGAATAATGCTTCATTACAGGTTCAGTCAACAAAGCATCTGGCGTGTGTTCTTGTATTAGAGTGTAATTCTGGGTTTCTTGCACAATTATAGTATTTCTAATTTTCTTTTATCACGTCAGTATAAATGATATTTAAAAATTCTTGTCTTGTTGAAGAAGAACCGTGCCAGATGTGCGTTGAGTCATACTACCACATACAGAACAGCTACACTTGTGCTTATTGTTTCGTAGGTTTTATAGTTGCTGGGGACTTAATTAATTAATTGTGTTAACGAAAATTTTCATTTCATTCTTTGTTGTTCTATGCAGTCAGATTGCGTAATAATACTAGTCAGGGCCAGCCGTTTACGAGACTTGCGTAATCGGACAGACAGCTACAAAAAATATTTTCATTAATATTTAATAAGCCCCCATGCAACGTTCAGCATCACTTGTGCCCATATGGCCACTCCGAAAATTTTGAAATACTTATAAACTGTTCTAATCGAAGGTGCAGAGTCACTGTAATGTTTATCAAGCTTTTCTTTAATCTCCTAAGGCGCTTCTCCTTTCCTAAAGTAATGTTGAATCACCACACGAAGTTCTTTTTAGTCCATTTTGTGACAGTCACTCGACGTCCTTGATTCACACGAATGCCAAGCACGAAGAAATAGACCAATATGGCTGAAACTTGGTGCGCGTGCTTTCCAAAGATGCTACCAACTAAACATGACCTCGATATTCGCCCGTGGTGCCGTCTTTCGGACTTTGCACGGACTTTTTAAGCGCCCCTCGTATAGTGCATACGGATAACTAGTCATCAAGCGAATAAAAGGTGAAAATTAGCATCTTGGAGTGGTTTTTCGTACTACTTTTCAAAATAAATTTAGTTTTGTGAGCGAAACACAATTGAACGCTTCGGTTTTAACCCCACCTCGCACTCCCCCACCCTCCCCTCCCAGAGAAATCAATTTAATCCATCAGGGGGTAATTCCCTCCAGGTTGGGAACCACTGCTGTAGTACAATGCAAATTACTTCCTGATGTGTAACACGTCTCCCATCACCCAGACCCTCTTTCTTTCCAGTATTCTCCATTTGTTCTTCGCCGATTCTGCAGACCTCCCCTGTTCATTCATGATGTTATCAGTCCACCTAATATGAACGTTGTTCTGTGTCTTCATATCTCAAAAGTTTCGGCTGCCTTCATTTCAGGTTTTTCCAAAATCAGTATTTAATACCATGCAAAAATCTCCTCCAAACGTACATTCTCACAAATTTCTTCTTCAAATTAATGCCTCTGTTTAATACTAGTAAACTTCTTTTGACTAGGAATGCCCTGTGTGATTGTACTAGTCTGTTTACATGTCGTCCTTGCTCAGTCCGTCATGTGTCGCTTACCTTCCAGGATAGCAGAATTCGTCGTCACTAAGTTCGGTATTAAGTTTATAGCTAACGTCATTTCTCCTGTTCCTCATTTCGCTTTACTCTCAGTCCAAATTCTGTGCTCGTTACACTGTTCATTTCATTAAACAGTTCCTGTAATTCTCCTTCGCTTTCCCTGAGAGTAGTAAGGTCATGAGATAGTCTTACAACTGATGTTCTTTCAGTCTGAATTATAATCCCACTCTAGAACCTTACTTTCCGCCACTGCTTCTTCGATGCATATCTTGAGCAGTAAGAACGAGAAAATGCATTCCCGTGTTACAAGCTTCCTCGTCAGAGTGCTCCGTTTTTGGTCTTCCTTTCATATTCTACTCCAGACTCCTCTTGGTTCTTGTACACATTGCATACTACCCGTCTTTCCCTATAGCTTGTTCCTGTTTTTCTCAGAATTTCGAAGATCTTACAGCATTTTACTTAGTCGAACACTTTGTCTGTGCCGACAAATCCTAGAAAGTCTTGATTTTTGAGTGTTATAAGGAGCAATATTTGTTTGGCAGGAATTTGTTATCATAATTGCTGCGCGGAGTGTCCGCGTGGTTTAGGGCGCTATGTCAGGGATTGTGCGGCTCCTCCCGCCGGAGGTTCGAGTCCTGGCTCGGGCATGTGTGTGTGTGCTTGTGTGTATGTGTGTGTGTGTGTTGTTGTTGTTGTTAGCTTAAGTTAGTTTAAACAGTGTCTAACTCTAGGGACCGATGACCTCAGCAGTTTTGTCCCTTAGGAATTCACATATGTTTGAACATTTTATTAACATCTGTATTTGCATTGACTGACAAGCGAAGTGGATGTTACGAATTCGTTCAATCCTTTGGTATTCGGTGGGACGTTGTCAGAGATTTAATTTGAAAAATTTAATCAGAACCATTAGAAAAAGACACTTTTGAGCTGTGTTTGTTTGGTATATGTCTAGAACGGTCTTAATCAGGTTTCTACAAAGCTTCCCAGCTTTTTAAAGACAGTATGAACCTAACGTTGTTACAAGACAGTTTACGCAGCGCTTTTACAAATTTAGGGGCAAATGTCTGGTTAGTAGGAATGCTTCTGTAAGGCATGACTATTTAATTAATGCTTTTATCATCTTTAAAAATTTAAGGAAACCTCGAAGCGCACGCTATAAGCTCAAATGCTGTTTCAGGAATCCAAGGGTCCTTTGCTGGCATGGACGATTTTCACAGCCGTAGTAACAGTACTGGGAATGGCCCTTTGTCCCTTGACTGTGGAAATATACTTCTGGGACAACAATGTCAACCTAGCCGTCATCATACTGTGCAGCGGTTTCACAAATGTAGGTGAGTGCCAATGTCATATACATTTTAAGCCTTTTCAATTCTATGTTCACTCACATAATTCTTAATTTGGTTTTACAAAATCACGGCAATCGAGGGGTGTGCGGATATTCCTGACTCATCATCCCTGTACTGTAAACTCGTCTCAGTACATCGAAGGTAATATGAATTTAAAATTTCTGATCACACATCGACCGCCATGATTTCGTAATAATGCATTTTAATTGTTAATGCAGGTTACCTCTGCGTATTTCTCAAAGAGATAGTTGTCTTAGTTTTAGAATTTTCGTAATGATTCAGATTAAGAAAGCATGTGTTGAACTGTTTGGGGGCATAGCCGCGTAGCCGATTTTGTTCTGCACCCAGTTTTAAAACGACAGAGCCAGTCTTCTTCAAATAGTCCGAGCAGTAATCTTGGTTCTAAACTGTGACGCACTGTTGATGTTGCTCTTTTACCTGTAACTGAGCCCGCTTCCTGCTACCCGCTATTCCGAACCCCCCACCCCCCCGCGCCCCCACCACCACCACACCCACTTCCAAACCCCGCTAGCACCTCTTCCTGTTCAGTTGTTATCCCCTTGCCATGCCTTTCCCGGGTGTCGCCCTATCGTGTTGCGTAAGTTTACCACTAACCTCGATCATCTGAGTGCCGGACCGCACAAACTTCGTTTTAACTGAATCCTTCACTACCGCTGTGTCTATACAGGGTGTTACAAAAAGGTACGGCCAAACTTTCAGGAAACATTCCTCACACACAAAGAAAGAAAATATGTTATGTGGACATGTGTCCGGAAACGCTTACTTTCCATGTTAGAGCTCATTTTATTACTTCTCTTCGAATCACATTAATCATGGAATGGAAACACACAGCAACAGAACGTACCAGAGTGACTTAAACACTTTGTTACAGGACATGTTCAAAATGTCCTCCGTTAGCGAGGATACATGCATCCATCCTCCGTCGCATGCAATCCCTGATGCGCTGATGCAGCCCTGGAAAATGGCGTATTGTATCACAGCCGTCCACAATACGAGCAGGAAGAGTCTCTACATTTGGTACCGGGGTTGCGTAGACAAGAGCTTTCAAATGCCCCCATAAATGAAAGTCAAGATGGTTGAGGTCAGGAGAGCGTGGAGGCCATGGAATTGGTCCGCCTCTACCAATCCATCGGTCACCGAATCTGTTGTTGAGAAGCGTACGAACACTTCGACTGTAATGTGCAGGAGCTCCATCGTACATGAACCACATGTTGTGTTGTAGTTGTAAAGGCACATATTCTAGCAGCTCAGGTAGAGTATCCCCTATGAAATCATGATAACGTGCTCCATTGAGCGTAGGTGGAAGAACATGGGGCCCAATCAAGACATCAACAACAATGCCTGCCCAAACGTTCACAGAAAATCTGTGTTGAGGACGTGATTGCACAATTGCGTGCGGATTCTCGTCAGCCCACACATGTTGATTGTGAAAATTTACAATTAGGTCAAGTTGGAGTGAAGCTTCATCCATAAGGAGAACATTTGCACTGAAATGAGGATTGACACATTGTTGGATGAACCATTCGTAGAAGTGTACCCGTGGAGGCCAATCAGCTGCTGAAAGTGCCTGCACACGCTGTACATGGTACGGAAACAACTGGTTCTCCCGTAGCACTCTCCATACAGTGACGTGGTCAACGTTACCTTGTACAGCAGCAACTTCTCTGACGCTGACATTAGGGTTATCGTCAACTGCACGAAGAATTCCTCGTCCATTGCAGGTGTCCTCGTCGTTCTAGGTCTTCCTCAGTCGCGAGTCATAGGCTGGAATGTTCCGTGCTCCCTAAGACGCCGATCAATTGCTTCGAACCTCTTCCTGTCGGGACACCTCCGTTCTGGACATCTGTCTCGATACAAACGTACCGCGCCACGGCTATTGCCCCGTGCTAATACACACATCAAATGGGCATCTGCCAACTCCGCATTTGTAAACATTGCACGGACTGCAAAACCACGTTCGTGATGAACACTAACCTGTTGATGCTACGTACTGATGTGCTTGATGCTAGTAGTGTAGAGCAATGAGTCGCATGTCAACACAAGCATCGAAGTCAACATTACATTCCTTCAATTGGGCCAACGGGCGGTGAATCGAGGAAGTACAGTTATACTGACGAAACTAAAATGAGCTCTAACATGGAAATTAAGCGTTTCCGGACACATGTCCACATAACATCTTTTCTTTATTTGTGTGTGAGGAATGTTTCCTGAAAGTTTGGCCGTAACTTTTTGTAACACGCTGTATTTTGGAAAAGGATTCTGCCTCGAGGAAGCTTATTTTCTTCTTTTTCACCCATGTTTCAGTGAAATTTCACCATTATCAGAGTGTTTATTGTATTTTCTTTATGTAACTTTCTGTCGTCTGTAGTATAGCTGATATTTTGGTACACGTCGTCATGACTATGGAGCTGCACTCACGAAAGCACACTATGTCACTATTTACGAAAAGTTTCATTTACTAAAATACACTTACCTGAACGCAAACAAGGGCCCGTTTGATCTTTGATCTCAGGTGAATACCTGTTTGCAATGTTTCCCGTCACCTTTATTTTGAGAGTCCTTCATTAAGCTGATTCATAACCTTTGATTCAGCATCAATGGTGCAAACAGCACGCGGTGCCGTAAAATGTGAAGCGCTGTGTGCTGGCCTGCAGACAGGGAAGTGACCCAGACCTGCATCGAATACGTGCAGCACATAAATCAGAGACGGTTCGGTGCAACAGCTAGCTTGAGTCCGGTTTCTTGCCAGTTCTCCACCCTCGTTTACGTCAGTGCTGGGGTGGTACCCCTCTCCACCTCAAAAATAGAAAACACAAACAGTTAAAATACACAGAACCACGTTTTTGCGGTTCACTACATATTGGTGCATAAAACTCACGTCCCACTTAGGTTAAATAACGACTGTGTCGAGAGTAAGGGTACCAGACTACAAATTTAAAATAAGTTTGCCAAATTATAAAAACAAGAGACCCCGGGCGACGGGATAAACATTAGGAAAGAGAGGGTGCACAGAGACAGAAATATAGCATTAATGCCTACAGGAAAATTAAAGAGACCTTTGGAGATAAGAGAACCACTTGTATGAACATAAAGAGCTCAGATGGAAACCCAGTTCTAAGCAAAGAAGGGAAAGCAGAAAGGTGGAAGGAGTATATAGAGGGTCTATACAAGGGCGATGTACTTGAGGACAATATTATGGAAATGGAAGAGGATGTAGATGAAGATGAAATGGGAGATACGATACTGCGTGAAGAGTTTGACAGAGCATTGAAAGACCTGAGTCGAAACAAGGCCCCCGGAGTAGACAACATTCCATTGGAACTACTGACGGCCTTGGGAGAGCCAGTCCTGACAAAAGTTTACCATCTGGTGAGCAAGATGTATGAAACAGGCGAAATACCCTCAGACTTCAAGAAGAATATAATAATTCCAATCCCAAAGAAAGCAGGTGTTGATAGATGTGAAAATTACCGAACAATCAGTTTAATAAGCCACAGCTGCAAAATACTAACACGAATTCTTTACAGACGAATGGAAAAACTAGTAGAAACCGACCTCGGGGAAGATCAGTTTGGATTCCGTAGAAATACTGGCACACGTGAGACAATACTGACCTTACGACTTATCTTAGAAGAAAGATTAAGGAAAGGCAAACCTACGTTTCTAGCATTTGTAGACTTAGAGAAAGCTTTTGACAATGTTGACTGGAATACTCTTTTTCAAATTCTAAAGGTGGCATGGGTAAAATACAGGGAGCGAAAGGCTATTTACAATTTGTACAGAAACCAGATGGCAGTTATAAGAGTCGAGGGGCATGAAAGGGAAGCAGCGGTTGGGAAGGGAGTAAGACAGGGTTGTAGCCTCTCCCCGATGTTATTCAATCTGTATATTGAGCAAGCAGTAAAGGAAACAAAAGAAAAATTCGGTGTAGGTATTAAAATCCATGGAGAAGAAATAAAAACTTTGAGGTTCGCCGATGACATTGTAATTCTGTCAGAGACAGCAAAGGACTTGGAAGAGCAGTTGAACGGAATGCATGGTGTCTTGAAGGGAGGATATAAGATGAACATCAACAAAAGAAAAACGAGGATAATGGAATGTAGTCGAATTAAGTCGGGTGAGGTTGAGGGTATTACATTAGGAAATGAGACACTTAAAGTAGTAAAGGAGTTTTGCTATTTGGGGAGCAAAATCACTGATGATGGTCGAAGTAGAGAGGATATAAAATGTAGACTGGCAATGGCAAGGAAAGCGTTTCTGAAGAAGAGAAATTTGTTAACATCGAGTATAGATTTAAGTGTCAGGAAGTCATTTCTGAAAGTATTTGTATGGAGTGTAGCCACGTATGGAAGTGAAACATGGACGGTAAATAGTTTGGACAAGAAGAGAATAGAAGCTTTCGAAATGTGGTGCTACAGAAGAATGCTGAAGATTAAATGGGTAGATCACATAACTAATGAGGAAGTATTGAATAGAATTGGGGAGAAGAGAAGTTTGTGGCACAACTTGACCAGAAGAAGGGATCGGTTGGTAGCACATGTTCTGAGGCATCAAGGGATCACCAATTTAGTATTGGAGGGCAGCGTGGCGGGTAAAAATCGTAGGGGGAGACCAAGAGATGAATACACTAAGCAGATTCAGAAGGATGTAGGTTGCAGTAGGTACTGGGAGATGAAGAAGCTAGCACAGGATAGAGTAGCATGGAGAGCTGCATCAAACCAGTCTCAGGACTGAAGACCACAACAATAACAACAATGTTTTATTGAAATGTTTTAATTGCAGATGTTAATAATGAAGTTGACCAGTTTCAAATGATAAGCAGCCTACACCAGAACTAATGAAAAGAAGAGACAGAATGGAAATAGATACACTAAAATACGAAAAATAAAAAACTTCATCCACATCCAGTAGGCTAGTCACAAGTGACATGTCACAGTAATGGTTTCGGAAATTACAAACTACGTTTCTTGCTTCTGCGTCACACTTAAAACGGCGAAATAAACTATATCAGTAGAAATTCACAAGAGAATAGGAAGAGAAATGGAAAAGAACCAAATAAAATACAGGAAGAAGATTTCAGTATTGCACAAAGTCCCTGAAAACAGAAGTAATGAGCTGATTAAGAAAGAGCTTGTTTTTGATGACAGTGTAGTTAATCTTTCTATTATTGTAGTTAACAGTGATACTACTGTACAAAAGGCTTCAATACAGCATTACTCCTCACTTCAACGCATAGAAAATTAAGGAAGTGCTAGATGAAATGAAAGTGAATGCTGAAATAGCTAAAATAAGTGGATTAATTGTGACAGACAGATATTAAGTCAAAATACAGTCAACAAAAATACAGTGAACAAAAAGTAATAATGTCCAGATGCTTAATGATGCAGAGTACTGGAGTCTGACGGTCTCTCTGGTGGATGGTGGAGGAGCTATTTTTCTGGTATCACTGCATGGCACCAGAATTTTGTAGGTTACTTAAAATTTACTAACTGCAGTGGTACACCACTTTACTATTCTACAGAAGCGAAGCGCAGTATTTAAAGAAAAAAAAAAGCCTTCGCAATTCAACACCCCCAAAGGGCAACATACGTGTACACACTTTATAATGAAAACTTTAGAGCCAATTCAAAGAAACAATACAACGCCCTGCACTGCCAGGACGTTGTGACCACACAACACATCACACGGTCATCTTAACTTTTCACAGTCCAAGTTCCAGTTTTTTAAAAACATAACGTACGAACCACGGGACAGACCACCAGTACCTCCCCCTTTTGGGTTACATCAGTAGCAACAACCATATACGGATGATCCAGAATCGCCAACCCTTTGAAATAATGAAATTTTTGCCGCCAAAGTTGAAACCGGAGGCAGTCCTTACAACATTTCACAACGGCCACCACAAGACAAGGAGTATCAAACGCACCATTTCTAGAATGGTAGCACCTACCCTGTAACCGTCGTTTCCATCACTTTCCTACGGTGCACATGCTTTCGAAGTTCTCCTTAGCAATAAGAAGCTTATAAAGCACAGCTGTTGTCGGAACCAGTCCTTGCAATAACTCACAACGGCCGCACCACAAAACAGGGCAAAGAAATCAACACATCGCACACAGTTCAATAATAACACTAACAATTCGCAGTCTGTACCGGCACTTTAATACCATAGGAAACACCGTCAAGAAGCTAAGGGACCAACATTCTCGTATTCAGTAGCCGTGGCAACACCACACAGCTTCTTATGGTCGGCGCGGGTTATCGGCGTTGTCTTATTAAAGTAAAAATAAATGTTACAACCATCCTGTTCATCACTTAACCGAACCCGACTGTCATCGTTGAAGAAAGACAACGGGAACGATAAACCGAGCCTAACCACTGATCATGTCTTCTCTCTCCAGTATCCTGACTGAATCCAACTAATAGTCAAAAAGATGAACAGCACCATAGAACTAAACTACCAAAGACGCATTTCAACACTTTCGCAGAGCTTATCGCCAACGGACACACTTGCTGTCGGCAGCACAACTCTGCCTCGTCGCTGTGACCGTAAACACCGGCGGTCAAGAACGGAGCGCCAGGCCCCCCCTGCGGGTCCGGGGATTAGAATAGGCCCGAGGTATTCCTGCCTGTCGTAACAGGCGACTAAAAGGAGTCCATCCCCCTCACGGGGCTAGTTAGTGCCTGCGTCCGGAGACGGACGGTTCCACGACCTATAATTGTGGTCTTTTTGGTTTTTCACTTCTCGTTTCTTCCTTCCTTCCTTTTGTTGGTTCCTTTCTTTGCTCTTATCCACCTCACTGTCTTCCTTACTCTTTCCCTTGACTTCTCCTTGCCTTCTCATTGCCTTCTACTCCTTGCCTTCTCATTGCCTTCTTCTCCTTGCCTTCTCTGGTCTCCGCCTCGGCGTTTGAGACACTGTCCTCTTTCTCCCTCTCTCTCTTCTTTTTCCTCTTCTTCCTTCCTCCCTGTGCGTGACTGAAGGCCGACCCACGCGTTCGCACGCGTAGCCGGTGACGGGGTAATGCGTAATTCCCCGCCCTGGGTAGACATGTAAGGCACGCGCGTACCCCCTGGTAAAGGCCAGGCCCGGGGAGGGGTGATTGCCTGAGCTGATACCTTCTGACCATGCCGATTGGTCCCTCCGTCTGTTTCTCGGGAGGTGTGACCTGAGGTGTAAACATTCACCTAAGGCGGGAGTGCCCTCTGAGAGCGTCCCCACAAGTAAGGAGCGCGCCATCGGAGACGCTGGCAATCATGGGGGATTCCTCCGCAATGCATTCTACTCCATCTCTCTCGACTTCTGCCCAAAAACGGAAACGTGACCAGCCACCAGTGACAAAAGTACTACCGCCTGCCCCACAGTTCCTCGTCGTTTCTCGATCTGAGGACGGAAAGGATTTTTCCTCTGTCAACCCTTTCGTTATCCAGAAGGGCGTAGATGCCATAGCTGGATCTGTCAAATCTTGTTCCAGGTTGCGTAACGGTACCTTATTACTAGAAACTGAGAGTGCCTTTCAGGCACAAAAACTGCTTCGGGCCACACTCCTGTACACGTTCCCTGTCCGGGTGGAGGCCCACCGAACTTTGAATTCGTCTCGTGGTGTAGTCTATACTAGCTCCCTCGACGGATTGACTGACGAGGAGATTCAATCTTTCCTCGCTGAGCAGGGCGTGACGGCTGTCCATAGGGTCATGAAAAAGGTCAACAATGATCTTGTACCGACCCGGACACTTTTCTTGACCTTCGATAGTGTTAAGCTGCCATCGCGCATCACGGCGGGCTACGAGGTTATTTCTGTTCGCCCCTATGTCCCGACACCTACGCGCTGCTACCAGTGTCAGCGTTTCAATCACACTCGACAGTCTTGTTCCAATGCGGCTAAATGTGTCACTTGTGGCAGGGATGCCCATGAGGGTGACTGTCCACCTCCGTCTCCTCGTTGTGTGAACTGTCAGGGTGACCATGCCGCATCCTCCCGCGACTGTCCTGTCTATAAGGAAGAACGCTGTATCCAAGAAATTCGGGTCAAAGAGAAAGTGTCCACCTCGGCTGCTCGCAAGCTATTGGCTAGTAGGAAGCCCACGCTGTTCCCAGCGGGGAAATACAGTACTGTCCTCGCCTCTCCTCGGACTACCAGGGAGGTAGCAACCCAGACATGCGATCTGACCTTCAGCACCACGGTCGTCCGTTCGGCCAGTGCTAAGATCGCGCGGTCGACGTCTCCTCTTCCTCCCATCACCCCACAGACACCAGCCCCTTCATCAGCTTCTGCTAAGACGAAGACCCCGAAGTCAGATGCACGGGCCTTCAAGAAGGAACCATCCCGTGCAGACTTCCTACGTACCTCGACCTCCCAGCCTTCGACCGGTACTTCCACCAAACGTCCTTCCAAGAAGGCTCATAGGAAGCACAGTTCTCCTTCTCCGCCACGGCGCATTTCTTCTCCTGCGCCACCCAGCGGTTGCCGCCCCAGGCCGTCATCCGTTTCGCCTGGCCGCACCGCTGGTAGCCGAACATCTGGCCGTTCACCGGCGGAGGAAGCTCCCCCTCCCGGCCATCCTCCCAACATGGCCGATGAACCTATAGACCCAATGGACGATGACTGTCCGCCTACTGATAGCGGCGGCAGTGCTCGCTCGAAGCCAGGCCCTCAGCGGCCTTCGAGGTGACCCCTTCTTTCATCTTCCTTTTCTTACGATGGCACTTATTCATTGGGATATTCGCAGCATTCGCTCCAACCGAGAGGACTTGAAGTTGCTGCTCCGCTTGCACCGTCCGCTCGTCGTAGCCCTCCAGGAAACGAAGCTACGCCCATGCGATCAAATTGCCTTGGCACACTACACCTCTGTGCGTTTTGACCTACCCCCTGTGGTAGGTATCCCAGCTCATGGAGGGGTTATGTTGCTGGTCCGGGATGATATTTACTACGATCCCATCACGTTGCACACCGGCCTGCAGGCAGTTGCCATCCGCATTACTCTCCCCACTTTTACGTTTTCCATTTGTACCGTTTACACTCCATTGTCATCTGCCGTTACCAGGGCAGACATGATGCAACTTATTGCTCAGCTACCTGCACCATTTTTGTTAACTGGAGACTTCAATGCCCACCATCCCCTTTGGGGCTCTCCAGCATCCTGCCCGAGGGGCTCCTTGTTAGCAGACCTTTTCAACCAGCTCAATCTTGTCTGCCTCAATACTGGCGCCCCTACTTTTCTTTCGGACACATCTCACACCTATTCCCATTTAGACCTCTCTATATGTACTCCCCAACTTGCACGCCGGTTTGAGTGGTATGCACTTTCTGATACATATTCGAACGACCACTTCCCGTGTGTTATCCATCTCCTGCAGCATACCCCCTCTCCGTGCTCCTCTAGTTGGACCATCTCCAAGGCAGACTGGGGGCTCTTCTCTTCCAGGGCGACCTTTCAGGATCAAACCTTCCCAAGCTGCGATCGTCAGGTCGCACACCTCACGGAAGTCATTCTCGCTGCTGCTGAATATTCCATCCCTCACCCTACTTCTTCTCCACATCGCGTACCGGTCCCCTGGTGGACCGCAGCATGTAGAGACGCTTTACGTGCTCGTCGACGTGCTTTACGCACCTTTAAACGCCACCCTACAGTGGCGAATTGTATCAGTTATAAACGATTACGTGCTCAGTGTCGTCGTATTATTAAAGAAAGCAAGAAAGCCAGCTGGGCTGCTTTCACAAGCACCTTCAACAGTTTTACTCCTTCTTCTGTTGTCTGGGGTAGCCTGCGCCGGCTATCTGGCACTAAGGTCCACTCACCAGTTTCTGGCTTGAAGGTCGCGAATGACGACCTTGTGGCCCCTGAGGCTGTCTCCAATGCCTTCGGCCGCTTTTTCGCAGAGGTTTCGAGCTCCGCTCATAACCACCCTGCCTTCCTCCCCCGCAAACAGGCAGAGGAGGCTAGGCCACCTAACTTCCGCTCCTCGAATTGTGAAAGTTATAATGCCCCATTCACCATGCGGGAACTCGAAAACGCACTTGGCCGATCACGGTCCTCCGCTCCAGGGCCTGATTCTATTCATATTCAGATGCTGAAGAACCTTTCTCCTGCGGGTAAAGGTTTTCTTCTTCGTACATACAATCGCATCTGGATTGAGGGACATGTTCCCGCATGCTGGCGCGAGTCTATTGTTGTCCCGATTCCTAAGCCGGGGAAGGACAAGCACTTGCCTTCCAGTTATCGACCTATCTCGCTTACCAGCTGTGTCTGTAAAGTGATGGAGCGAATGGTTAACTCTCGATTGGTTTGGCTGCTCGAGTCTCGACGCCTACTTACCAATGCACAATGTGGATTTCGTAGGCGCCGCTCTGCTGTTGACCATCTGGTTACCTTGTCGACCTTCATTATGAATAACTTCTTGCGGAAGCGCCCGACCGCGGCTGTGGTCTTTGATTTGGAGAAGGCTTACGACACCTGTTGGAGGGCGGGCATTCTCCGCACCATGCATACATGGGGCCTTCGCGGTCGCCTCCCTCTTTTTATTCGTTCCTTTTTAATGGATCGACAGTTCAGGGTACGTGTGGGTTCTGTCCTGTCAGACACCTTTCGCCAGGAGAATGGGGTGCCACAGGGCTCAGTTTTGAGCGTCGCTCTCTTCGCCATAGCGATCAATCCAATAATGGATTGCCTCCCAGCTGATGTATCAGGCTCCCTTTTCGTGGACGATTTTACCATCTATTGCAGCGCGCAGTGTCCACGTGTCCTGGAGCGCTGTCTTCAGCGTTCTCTTGACCGTCTTTACTCCTGGAGTGTCGCCAATGGCCTCCGTTTTTCTGCCGAGAAGACGGTCTGTATTAACTTCTGGCGCTACAAAGAGTTTCTCCCACCGTCCTTACGACTCGGTCCCGTTGCTCTCCCAATCGTGGAGACAACCAAATTTTTAGGCCTTACATTTGACAGGAAACTTAGCTGGTCTCCACATGTGTCATATTTGGCCGCCCGTTGTACCCGTTCTTTAAATGTCCTCCGTGTTCTCAGTGGTATGTCGTGGGGAGCGGATCGAACCGTCCTACTTTGTCTATATCGGTCGATCGTCCGCTCCAAGCTGGATTATGGGAGCTTCGTATACTTCTCTGCACGGCCATCCATCTTACGCCGCCTCAACTCCATACAACATCGGGGTTTACGACTTGCGATCGGAGCATTTTATACTAGTCCCGTAGAGAGTCTTCATGCTGACGCTGGCGAATTGCCACTCACCTACCGGCGCGATATACTGCTTTGTCGGTATGCCTGTCGGCTACTGTCAATGCCCGACCATCCGTCTTATCGTTCCTTTTTTGACGACTCTCTCGACCGTCAATACGGGTTGTATGTCTCTGCCCTGCTACCCCCTGGAGTTCGCTTTCGTCGCCTCCTTCAACACCTTAATTTTTCACTCCCTGCAACCTTTAGAGTGGGCGAGAGCCACACGCCACCTTGGCTCCAGGCTCAGGTCCGCGTTCACCTTGAACTCAGCTCGCTCCCAAAAGAGGTTACCCTCGGTTCGGTCTACCACTCCCGTTTTTTAGAACTTCGTTCGAAGTTCATCAACATGACTTTCATTTATACAGATGACTCTAAGACCAATGACGGGGTCGGGTGTTCCTTTATTGTCGGGGCACAAAGTTTCAAATACCAGCTCCATGGCCATTGTTCGGTCTTCACAGCTGAGCTCTTTGCCCTCTACCAGGCTGTTCTTTACATCTGCCGCCACCGACATTCTGCTTATGTCATCTGCACCGATTTCCTGAGCGCCACCCAGAGCCTCAGTGATCCGTATCCGGTTCACCCTTTCGTGCACCGGATCCAACGCTCTCTTCGGCAGCTGGAGGACGTCGGTTCTCCGGTTAGCTTTATGTGGGTCCCTGGCCATGTCGGTATCCCTGGGAACGAAGCTGCAGATGCCGCGGCCAAGGCTGCGGTCCTCAAGCCTCGGACAGCTTCTTGTTGTGTCCCTTCGTCAGATTTTAGCAGGGTTATTTGTCGGCGCATTTTATCGCTGTGGCATGCCGATTGGGCTGCCCTTACAGCCAACAAGCTTCGGGCATTGAAACCTCTTCCCGTGGCTTGGACGTCCTCCTCACGCCCTTCTCGGCGGGAGGAGGTAGTTTTGGCCCGGTTAAGAATTGGACACTGCCGGTTCAGCCATCGCCATCTGCTGACGGCTGCGCCGGCGCCGTTCTGTCCATGTGGGCAATTGCTGACAGTCCGCCACATTTTAATGTCGTGTCCGGATTTTAACGCACTGCGTCTCGATCTTAACCTGCCATGTGCTTTAGATGCCGTTTTAGCGGATGACCCACGAGCAGCTGCTCGTGTTCTTCGTTTTATCAATTTGACAAACCTCACTAAGGACATTTGATGATGCTGTTTTTTAATCCTATGCCTGTCAGTCTGTCTTTTATCGTGTTTTCCCTTTTAGTTGTTGTTTTAAACTTGTGCCTCGCGGTGCATTCTTAACGTCGTCAGGGCGCTAATGACCATTGAAGTTGTGCGCCCTAAAACCACAAAAAAAAAAAAAAAGGAGCGCCAGGCCTACCTAGCAGTACTACTTGCTGTCACCTTTGACGACGCTAGCGCCACCGCACCATCTCTCGGGCACCTAGGTACAATCAACCGTCCGTGAAAGACAGAGGAACTGTGGTGGAACCACAACGGCGCGAAATACAAATTGCCATAGGAGGAAGACAAATCGCACAGCACAAAATCAGAAAATCTCCTCCACCTCCTCTTTTTCCTCCTCCTGCTTCCAGTCCGAGGAGTGAGTGTATGCCCGTTTTGAAATCAAAGGACTGTAACAGAAATATTGTCGCTATATCTTCATTGGCCTCCTACCAGCTCTAACCCCCCCTCCCTCCTCCCTCTCCTCCCCGTATTATCCACCTGGGCTCCCTCTCTCTCCCCCACCTTCCTTTCTCCCCCCATCCTGTCTCCTTTGTCTCCCTCTTACTCCACTTCTCCTCCCCGGGCTTCCAACCCTTACCCTCTCTCCTCCCCCTCCCTTCTTTCTCCTACTGGCACCTTCCCCCCTCCTCCCCCTTGCCTTTCCTCTTCACTCAGTGGCAGTCCCCCCCCCCCCCCTTCATGGTGTTGGTGTCCTCCTTCGCTGATGATCATCGCCACAGTGGTTCAGTGCGCCAGTGTTTTTCAACAGTATTTTTCGGTGTCCTACGTTCGTGTCTCCAACTGAATGTCTACATTTGATTCAACTGTTGAACTCATTTGTGTGTACTGCACCTACAGTCAAACAACTTCATTTCTACCATGTTACGTTTTGTCATCATGTTTTTCTCTACATATTTTTTCTATTGTCTTCTATTGTATCTAATGTTGTCCCATTTGGCCGAAAAGCGGCGTATGTAGGCCACTGCTGGCCCGCCTCGTATGCGGAATAAAGGGGAAAAAAAAACTTCATTGGCTAGGCTGCACAACGGCATATGAAGCTGCTGCCAGCCCGACCCCCCCTCCCCCCTCCGCCCTGGGGGCAACCGAAATTCAGGGTGATTATACGAGGGCTGACTGAAAAGTAATGCCTCCACCTTCGTAACTCTTCAACAGTTGGCAGCATTGGTATGCTGCAGGTACTGGCTTCTTTCGTAGTCTCTTCTCTACAGCTCCTGTTGGCAGAAAGCCTTAGCACTCAACAGTTGTGTTGTTACAATGTAAAGTATGGAACCCGGACCAGACGGTCGGTCAATGTGATTTAAGCAACGTGCAGTCATTGAATTCTTGACAGCAATAGGTGTCACCCCAAAGGAATTCATCAGAGAATGAAAGCAAATTATAGTGATTTCGTTGATGTGAGTACTGTGCGTCGATGGGCCAGTAAGTTTAAAGATGTTGAGGTGGGAACATCTGACCTCACAAAGAGTTGGACGTCCTGTGACAGCAACCACCGAGTTTCACAAGAAAAATGTTGACAGATCGAATTAGGGCGATGTCGTATCGCTCAGAGAGAAATTGCAAGCACAATCGGCATTTCACAAAAACGTGTGGGTCACATTATTGCTTTGCTAGGCTATCAGAAAATCTGTGCACGATGGGTAGCCCAGATGCTGACTCCTGAAATGAAAGCTCATAGACTTGAAACTCGCCAGGAACTTCTCTCGCGTTACGAGAAAAAAGGTGACGCCTTTCTCCATTAAATTGTGACAAGAGACGAAACGTGGGTACACCATTACGACCCGGAGACGTTGAGAGAACTGTGAGACTGTGGTTGCGGAAACAGAGTGTTGACTTCTTCCGTAATGGCTTCAGAAAACTTGTTCGTCGTTGGCAGAAATGCATCCAATTGGCTGGTGATTGTGCGGAAAAGTGAATATTAGTAATTAAAGATCACATTCTAAGGATTATTTCTGCTTTTATTTATTAAAATATTCCAATCCGAACTCAATTAAAGAATGTGGAGGAATTACCTTTCATTCAATCTTAGTAATTAAACTATCAAACCGCTGTAGAAATAACACCACTGCTCAGAATGACGTCATATTGCAACGGAATAATATCTGAGAAGGGGGAAAAACGTATGGCAGAAGAAAAATACATAGTTACAAAATGTAGCAATAGATGGCGCTGTAAGCATCATAATTTAATAGTGGTCGACTAAAAATGACAAATGAATCATACAACAATGCGTAACGTGTACGTTTGATGTTAAGCAAATTGTATTACTCAGTGTGCATGAGTGTATAGGTGAGATATTGTTAGTTGCGTAAGCCCATCCACCAAGGAAAGCTCACATCACATCGGATGGGAAAAATCGGTTTTTAATTGTCATGAGGCAAAAAACCGCACAAAAAGTATCACTCACATCGGTTTTTAATTGTCCTGAAGCAAAAAACCGCATAAAAAGCATCAATCAAAATCAAATCGGATTATTAATTTCTGTGTGACTGGAGCAAAACAGTATACCGTCCACCGTTTTCTGCAAATTGAAATCGAGGAACAGCATGTTTCATAGCTGATCGAAGTGTTTCCGGGGTCACGTTCAGAATGTGTTGCGTAATGCGTGACTTCAATGCAGCTAAGTTTGCAATCGAAACACTGAACATCTTTCAGATAACCCCACAGCCAGAAGTCACACGGATTAAGATCAGGTGATTGGGACAGCCAGGCTGCACGGAAATGGCGCCTGATAATTCTAGCATTTCCGAAATGGCGCTTCAGCAGCTGCTTAACTGGATTTGCAATGTGTGCAGGTGCACCATCTTGCATAAAAATGATCCCATCCACACATCTACGATGTTGGAGAGCTGGAATGACGTGGTTGCACAAAAGACACTCACAGCGCTTACCAGTGTCGGTACAGGTCACAGGACCGGAGGCCCCTGTTTCTTCGGAAAAATATGGCCATGTGATCAATGATGCCGCAAACCCTCACCGCACAGTGACCTTTTCAGGATGAAGTGGTACTGGTTGATTTGCGTGTGGATTTTCCATGGCCTATATTCGACAGTTCCGTGTACTGAGATATCCTGTCAGATGGAAGTGGGCTTCGTCCGTCCACAAAATCTTCCACAATCATTCATTGTCCACTTCCACCAGAAATTCTAAAGCAAAGGTCTCTTGCTGGCAGGTCAACAGAAAGAAACTTGTCCACATGAGTTATTTTGAATAGATAGCAAAGAAGCATGTTCCATAGGATTTTACGCACCGTGCTCACAGGTATGTCCAATCTTCAGGCAATTCTCCGTCCACTACACGTTTGCACACCACCACTCGTCTCCTCCTGCATTGCTGTGGCCACTGCTTCCACTGACGTCGAATCAATTCGTCTCCTCCCCCCATCAGGTTGCACATCAAAAGAACCCATCTTTTCGAATTTCCGAATCATTTTCTCCAGACCCACAGCAGTCATCAGACCAACGCCTTTTTTCAAACCCTTCAGTGTCCGGAACTTCTGCACAGTGAGTGTGCACAGTCATTATTTTCATAATACAGCTTTACAAGCAGAGCACGTCCTGCATTGAGGCAGTCATGACGAATATACTTATATGGATATGATGACCTGCAGCTGTCTAGAACGAAATTAGAATTATGTATTAATACCTTCAGCTGCTGACAGGGGTTGATATATATCAATGGGGACAGGTGAAAATGTGTGCCCTGACCGGGAGTCGAACCTGGGATCACCTGCTTACATGGCAGACGCTCTGTCCATCTGAGCCACAGAGGGCACAGAGGATAGTGTGACTGCAGGGACTATCTTGCGCATGCCTCCCGTGAGACCCACATTCTCACCTTATGTACCTCTTCAGCCAAGAGACATAAGCAGACAGGAAGACATTTAAAACAACATAAAGAAGAAAACATGGCAGAATATAGAAACAGAAAAGTCTGAAACATAAGAAAAGAAAGCGTGCAAAGTGGTGATTGTAAAACGGAGGTAAAAATCTAAAAAAGTATTTTACACAGAAAATACACACTGGATTAAAATGCAACAGGCAAAGTCAGGCCAGAACATAAAAAGTCGCAGGACGATTGAAACAGCCACGTGACGGACGGCGTAGCATGGAACAATCATGGACTAAAACAGGTTGAGCACACAGTTAAAACCACAAGATGGCTCTGTATAACGGCACCAAAACACAACGCAAAACTAACGCAGCACACTGATGAATAAAAACCTGAGAGGATCTGCCGGGAGAGGGGACAAGGGAGAAGGGAAAAGGAGGTGAGGAGGAGGGGAGAGAAAGGGTATGAGGTGGGGGGCGTGCCGAAGGAGGGCCGGGGAGGGAAGGGAAGGGAAAGGAATACAGCTGCGGAGGGGGTGCAGGGACTCAGGGAGGGAAGGAGAGAAATCTGCTCTGGGGAAAGGAGGGGGGAGGAAAAAGGAGCCCTTGGGAGCTGGGGAACAAGGCCAGGTTATAGTTGGAAGGAAGGGTAGATGTCACAGCGAAGTTCTACATCTGGGAGAGGGAAACAGCCCTGATCAAGGAGAAGGTGGGTGTGGAGGTAGAGAGAGGGAGGGATACAGCGATAGAGGCAGCAAAAGCCGTGTGCCCGGCGTGTTTTACCAATTTCAATGGTTCATGCGCATGACAGGTGGTTTCATTTACTATTCTGACACATATAGCGCCATCTATTGATCAATTTTCACACTTTTTTCTTCTACCATACGGTTTTCCCCTTCTCCGATAATATTCCGTTGCAATTTGACGTCATTCTGACAAGTGGTATTATTTCTAAGCGTCTTGAAAGTTTAATTTTAATTATAATCACCCTGTATATCCCGTCTTTCAATTTCGTTAAAATATAATGCTTGCCATGGCAGATGCTCAGGTGGTATCCGTTCGATGTGGCCGTAGCGTTTTTGGGTAGCGCCCAGTATCCTCTACCAACGTCGTTTTCAGGTCTCATTGCTGTCGTATGTCTTTACTTAGCGCTCTGTTTTATAATGTCCGCGGAGTGACCCCAGCTTATCCAATTCTTTGTTCTCTCCTTTTCTTAGAATCCATGACTCACAAACAAAGAGCAGACTTAGCCACCCTTTGTGTCATGTTAATGTTATGTTTTTCTCTATAGTTCTGCCAAGGTAGCTCCTTAAACAACGATTTCTAGCGTTACATTTCAGTATATTTTATACCATATCTAGGTTATTTTTGTATCGATTCCGATACATTTAAACGAATTTACCTTTTCAGTTATCTTATTGTTTAGGACTAGTATTGTGCTTCTTACATTTTTCCTTTCCTTTCCTTTTCCATTACTTTTGTTTTATTTGCAGCTACAGACAGTTGACAAATATCTAATACATTATTAACTTGAAGCACATTTCATTGTAAAGCACTGTCAATGTCTGCTGGAAGAACTGGTCGTTCATAGTGTTAAAAAATTAATACTGTAAACAAAACTGATGAATGGTGTTTAAGACACTGTCTCTCTGTAGAGAATAGTAATCCCTAAGGAAAATGCACGACCATGAATATACATGCAATCCCTCGTTAGAAGGGGAAAAAGACTGAAAGTTGATACACTGTCATAAAAATATGCAATGAAATACGGAAACAGCAGCAATATCATGAAATCGGAACAATTTACCTTCTACCATTTACGCAATAACTTGACGGACGGTCTCCTACAAGAATGTCAACCTACATAGGATCAGAAATAAACTCAACACAGCATGTAATATTCCGCAGCAGCTGTGTCTGTAAAGTCTGCTAATTTCACTCCAAATCGTCTTCACTTCGAAATGGCAAAAGCTGATGTCCCGTCCGAAGGAACAAATGTTCAAACGACCCAAACACAATGGGACCTACACATATTAAAAATTGCGTGAGCAAGAGAACTTCTCGGAGACATGTCTCTGAGAAGCAGAACTAGCAAATGTAGCTCATTAGATCGTAAGACCGTTTTCTTATTGACTTATGACCATCGCCATGTCACCATCCATTGATATAGATAATAAAGTTCTTCCACATATTATTCTAAACTATTCATTAATTGCTGCAGTGAAACTATGGAAACCTGGATGGCCAGACGCAGATTTGACTCACTATCCATCCGAATGATATCCAGTGTCTTTACCGCTAGCCACCCTGGTCAGTACGGGCATGTTTAGTGATCAGCTGAGCGGTTGATTTACATTGATGTGCGATGGATTTCCACACCGCCAAACCAACAATGGGGCAAATAATTTGTTCGTTTTGCTGATTTGCAGGTTTATTGATCACGAGCCACGTCTGCCAACTACCACTCGCATTATAATGATTTCTGTGTCCTGGATATTTCTTTTTTGCAATTTATTAATTTATAGCTTCGTCTTTCTTCGCGTCACCTACTCTACTTCTACTTTGCACAACAAAATTAAAGGACCACTATTTCGAAACCACATAATTGCCTTCCATTACAGCGTGTAAGCTTGTAATTTGGCCCAACGGTGCCTACAAGATTCCTTTGAAATAGTGAAAAACTATAGCGCCCTGCGACGTCACCCTCGAGCTTGGCAACGCTTCGAACGGAAGATGTCGACAAAGGCGAAAAATAGGCCACTGCTCAGAAGTTCATGTGCGCTGTACGGTCGTCTAATGACGTAATATTGGCACCAGGTTTCAACATAATTCTACCCAAAACCACGACGATAAGGTCATCACAGCCGCTCTTCCCCACGTTCCACCCCCTCCTTTGACGTCTCTGCGATGGAGTTCAGAACAACGACACCAAACGTTGAAACCATGGTCCCGGCGGAGGTTCGAGTCCTCCCTCTGGCATGGGTGTGTGTGTTTGTCCTTAGGATAATTTAGGTTAAGTAGTGTGTAAGCTTAGGGACTGATGACCTTAGCAGTTAAGTCCCATAAGATTTCACACACATTTTTTTTGAAATCACGCGGTTTTCTTATGAGTGGCCGAGGAAAATATTTGAGACAATCGCCGCTCCGAGTCGACACGAAAAGGTCTCAGGGGATGGCATAAAGTGCCACAATGAAACTGCCCCTTCCTTGGGGCGTTGATTCCCACACATTTCGCGGTCGAAAACGACAGTTCGCAATGCGATGAGCAACGGGAAAATGTTATTGGCGTCCTTCGCCACTGCTGACACCCTCGGGCATTTCATCCCTTCTCTTAGGACATTGTGGGGCTGCATCCCCATTGAATGTGATCACACCCTCTTGGACTGCAGAGCGACCGTAATTTTTACTATCCTGCACAGGTTGGATTACAGGGACCGTTCAAAACATGTGGACGTTATCCCAAGCATCAAAGGGTAGTTATACTTTATCAGCCTTCCCATTTTCCGGCCTCCTATGGCGCTATCACGTGGGAGTGCAACGTTAACATGTGCGTGAATGAAACGACAAAGGGTTCCTCTATGAGCCCCCAGTTGAGCAACACCCTCGGTGGCACCTATTCACCTTTTTTGAGCATATTGGGAATGTACGTTTAGAAATTTCGACGTTAAATCAGCCTGACAGCTACTCTAGTGCCCGAGGGTTAGGCAAACCCTTCGACAACCCCTTGGTGCGGTTCGCCTGCCCTCAGGGTCAAGAGCAGTCGCCAGGCTGAATCGGTGTCGATATTTCTAAATGTACATTTCTGACGTGCTCAACAAAGTTGCGTGGGTGGCACAGAGGATGTCGCCGAACCGGGATGGTCTTAGAGGGACCCTCTGCCGTTTTATTTACACACATGTTAATGTTGCCCTCTCACGTGGTCATGCCCTAACAGTGCGGAAAACAGGAGCACTATTTCCTACTTCCGATCACGTTAAAATTTCATCGGACGGTTTTGAACGATCCGTAGTAGTTCCAACCTGTACAATATCCTTACAGAAGGGCTGAAACGTCCGAGGGTGTCAGCAGCGTCAAGGGTTGTCAAGAATATCTCTCAGTTGCTCATCGCACTGCGAACTGTCGTTTTCGACGGAGAAAAACGCGTGTAAATCAACGCCCCAAGGAAAGAGGTTGTTCTATTGACTCCATTTATGCCTCTACATCTACATCTACATCTACATGATTACTCTGCAATTCACATTTAAGTGCTTGGCAGAGGGTTCATCGAACCACAATCATACTATCTCCCTACCATTCCACTCCCGAACAGCGCGCGGGAAAAATGAACAGCTAAACCTTTCTGTTCGAGCTCTGATTTCTCTTACTTTATTTTGATGATCAACCCTACTTATGTAGGTTGGGCTCAACAAAATATTTTCGCATTCGGAATAGAAAGTTGGTGATTGAAATTTCGTAAATAGATCTCACCGCTACGAAAAACGTCTTTGCTTTAATGACTTCCATCCCAAATCGCGTATCATATCTGCCACACTCTCTCCCCTATTTCGTGATAATACAAAACAAGCTGCCCTTTTTTGCACCCTTTCGATGTCCTCCGTCAATCCCACCTGGTAAAGATCCCACACCGCGCAGCAATATTCTAACAGAGCACGAACGAGTGTAGTATAAGCTGTGGACTTGTTGCATCTCCTTAGTGTCCTGCCAATGATACGCAACCTTTGGCTCGCCTTCCCCACAATATTATCTATATGGTCTTTCCAACTGAAGTTGTTCGTAATTTTAACACCCAGGTACTTAGTTGAATTGACAGCCTTGAGAATTGTACTATTAATCGAGTAATCGAATTCCAACGGATTTCTTTTGGAACTCATGTGGATCACCTCCCACTTTTCGTTATTTAGCGTCAACTGCAACCTGCCACACCATACAGCAATCTTTTCTAAATCGCTTTGCAACTGATACTGGTCTTTGGATGATCTTACTAGACGGTAAATTACAGCATCATCTGCGAACAACCTAAGAGAACTGCTCAGATTGTCACCCAGGTCATTTATATAGATCAGGAACAGCAGAGGTCCCAGGACGCTTCCCTGGGGAACACCTGATATCACTTCAGTTTTACTCGATGATTTGCCGTCTATTACTACGAACTGCGACCTTCCTGACAGGAAATCACGAATCCAGTCGCACAACTGAGACGATACCCCATAGGCCCGCAGCTTGATTAGAAGTCGCTTGTGAGGAACGGTGTCGAAAGCTTTCCGGAAATCTAGAAATACGGAATCAACTTGAGATCCCCTGTCGATAGCGGCCATTACTTCGTGCGAATAAAGAGCTAGCTGCGTTGCACAAGAACGATGTTTTCTGAAACCATGCTGATTACGTATCAATCGATCGTTCCCTTCGAGGTGATTCATTATTGTTTGAATACAGTATATGCTCCAAAACCCTACTGCACACCGACGTCAATGATATAGGTCTGTAGTTCGATGGATTACTCCTACTACCTTTCTTAAACACTGGTGCGACCTGCGCAATTTTCCAGTCTGCAGGTACAGATCTATCGGTGAGCGAACGGTTGTGTATGATTGCTAAGTAGGGAGCTATTGTATCAGCGCAATCTGAAAGGAACCTAATCGGTATACAATCTGGACCTAAAGACTTGCCCGTATCAAGCGATTTGAGTTGCTTCGCAACCCCTAAGGTATCTACTTCTAAGAAACTCATGCTAGCAGCTGTTCGTGTTTCAACTTCTGGAATATTCCATTCGTCTTCCCTGGTGAAGGAATTTCGGAAAACTGCGTTCAATAACTCCGCTTTAGCGGCACAGTCGTCGATAACAGTACCATCAGCACTGCGCACCGAAGGTATTGACTGCATCTTGCCGCTTGTGTACTTTGCATACGAACAGAATTTCTTCGCATTTTCTACCAAATTTCGAGACAATGTTTCGCAGTGGAACCTATTAAAGGCATCTCGCATTGAAGTCCGTGCCAAATTTCGCGCGTCTGTAAATTTTAGCCAATCTTCGGGATTTCGCGTTCTTCTGAACCTCGCATGCTTTTTTCGTTGCCTCTGCAACAGCGTTTGGACGTGTTTTGTGTACCATGGGGGATCAGTTCCATCTCTTACCAATTTATGAGGTATGAATCTCTCAATTGCTGTTGCTACTACATCTTTGAATTTGAGCCACATCTCGTCTACATTTGCATAGTCAGTTCGGAAGGAATGGAGATTGTCTCTTAGGAAGGCTTCTAGTGACACTTTATCCGCTTTTTTAAATAAAATTGTTTTGTGTTTGTTTCTGGTGGATTTTGAAGAAACGGTATTGATCCTAGCTACTACGACCTTGTGATCTCTCCCTGAGAGATTTTCCTATTGATTCTGAGTGGCGATGTGTCTGAAATGTTTTTCTCGGACACCCATATGAAATCTGCGTTGTTTCAGCGCTAAGTGTCGTGGTTATGATTTTCGTCGCAAGGACTTCAAAGAAAATGTGGGTAAGAGGGGCTGTGATGACCTTATCATTGGGTCACGCGTTCACGGTGGCGTTAGACAGAATTGTGGTGAAATTTGGTGCCAATGTTACATCATTAACCCACCTTACGGCTCATATGAGCTTTTGAACTGCGCTCTTTTTTTCGTATGTAACGACACCTTGTTGTCTGAAGCGTCGCCGATCCCGGGAGTGATGTCGCAGGGGCCATATTTTCGCACCGCTATAGAGGAAGATTGCAGGCACCTTTGAACCAAATTTCAAACTTCTGTGTCTAAATGGGAGCCAATTACTGGGTTTCGAAAAAGTGATCCTGTAATTGTGTTGTGCTGTGTACTTCAGTACTACAACTGATCTGCTAATGTTCAACAGCGGTAGTATTATTCGAAATAAAGAAAGTAATGTTGCCTGTAAATTATTTTCACTTTTCATCTATATTTTGGTCTTAGACTCTCCGTCCATGATCGGACTATTATCTGAAACAAAGTAAAAATCCTGTTCTTATGAAGTGAAAGCAATTTATATTCCATCAACAGCACAGTATTTTCTTTGTGATAAGCAGATTCGGCAGTGCATGGATATTTTCAGATCAGTTCAGAGTTAAAAGGTAACTCGTCACAGATGTAAAGTGCCAAAGGTAAATGCTCCGTCTCTGCAACGTCTTCGGTGGGCATGGCGTGTGTGAAAGATATTACGAAGTGAAAGTTGCGTAGTTCTGTAGCAACTGCATCACGATGAGGGAGAACTTTCCTCTTTGCATGATGCTACCGCTTAATCAGCATTCCGTCCTTCTATTCTTCGCCGTACCGTGGCAGGAATTCGACTGACCGATAAAGAATATGTGTTGCGAAGTAACTCCCGTCGGTGTACCCGGACCTTACTTTTCGACACTTCCGCAATAATCTAGTCATGAATCTGCGGATACTGCAGCAATTTACGATTAATCCTGTTCCGTTCGAGATCAGATTTCCAACAAAAAATACCGTTACTTCAATATGCCCGTACAGTCCTTGCCAAGTTTAACCGCACACTATCATGGCATCCTTTATTATAAGACCAACCTTTTGCTGCTTTCCATAATGTTCACGTTTAACGTCTCAAGATTTTATCGTAATGACTATTGTGACGGAGATCCTCTACAGACGTACAGTTTATGATCTCGGGCTTTGACTATCAGAGATGCATGCTGATTTTCGTACGTGGTACATAATGAATTGGCTGGAATCGACCATAAAAGTAACTGGAGGAAATAATGTATGTTGTGTCACTGAGTTATGTGTTTCTCTCATTAAAATCCTAACATAATGTTGGATACCTGATATAGTCTTGTGCTCTAGACGTACCGTCCCAGAAATGAATATTTAGTAATAATCTTTAGGAGAGAAAAACTTTGTTTGCTTCCTAGACTAGTGTGCAGAATGTTATTTTACACTAGTGCTTCCCAAACTGGTAGTATTGACCCCTGAGGGGTGGTTAAATTATCTGATAGCTAAAACCAAAGTGTTTTAATTGTATTTCAGTCACTAAACTAATTTTTTAAAGATCATTACTATTAACACTATTTTGTAAGAACTGTAAGCAGTATTGATTACGTAAATTACCAATAATTAGTTTTGTTTTCAAATGCTAACATTAACACGGGAGTAATTTGGTGGAATTTAAGACATTAGATTCCTCACATTGTTCACCTGTTACAAGCATACTTTGTACTTCGGACTACGCATGTATTACAGCAAACCTGAGACATATACATCATATATGCTTAAACATCTCATGAAAATTCTCGCAATAGTCCAGAAATCACTTCGCTATTCACTTCACGACAATAGCTGAAATAGCTGGCAGTTCAACTTGACAGTAACTACGCATTGGGTACTATACTGCTGTATAGAATACACAGTATTGTTATGTATTATTATTATTATTATTATTATTTATTATTTGTTGTTATTATTATTATCATCATTATTATTAGTAGTAGTAACAGTCATCGGGCACAAAGCATTGGCAGTGTGACGTATTTCAATTTCTGCCAGTTTAGTAATAAGGAGTCCGGTTATCAAGTGATTTATAGACAGTAAGTGTAGCATCTATTTTAATTTTGTTGATTTTAAATGGGAGTGCACAGTGTGGATGGAGCAAGTATCACCAGAGAGAGAAATGATGTAGAAGAAGTATGTTTTGTCCCCCGAATGAAATTTCCACCCTGCAGCGGAGTGTGCGCTGAGATGAAACTTCCTGGCAGATTAAAACTGTGTGCCGCACCGAGACTTGACTCGGGTTTGGAAGGTAGGAGACGAGGTACTGGCGGAATTAAAGCTGTGAGCCGGCACGGTAGCTCAGTGTGTTCGGTCAGAGGGTTAGCTGCCCTCCGTAATTAAAAAAAAAAAAAACTGGGTGAATGGATTAATAATAAACTTCAACGGGCGTCAGGGGACGTCCGCCACGAACAAAATGAGATTTAAAAAAAATATATATGGTGGAGCACTTGCCCGCGAAAGGCAAACGTCCCGAGTTCGAGTCTCGGTCCGGCCCACAGTTTTAATCTGCCAGGAAGTTTCAAGTATGTTTTGTCTTCCCTCAATATGGACAGTATTTTCTGAGAAGGAGCTATGGGGATCACCCGCAAAGCATTGTGAATTCCTGGAAATAAGCTGTTAGAAATCACCCGCAATGCATTTAGAATTGCTAGAAATAATCACTACCAATTGTGTCATTGACCCATTAACTCATGGTTTAATAAAACGCCTACAAAAACAAAACATAGTTTATCTTTCGTCATTTTGAAAATAAAAGTATTCAAAGAAAATTCGTTTTCTTTCCAAAGGGTAATTAATCGCTGATGTTGATGACTGAGAGAGACGGGTGGGGTACTTGCTGATATCAGATTGCACTCAGGGGTAATGGTCACACAAGGACCGGGAATCACTGTCTTACATCCTCAGCACTAAAGGTTCGTCCACCTCCTTTCTCAATTTGAATGTTAGCTGATTCAGATAAATTTCGGATGCACCTAGCAACTTTTATTGTGGAGAGTTATGTTGTGTATAAATCCAAAATCTCAGTTGTTTGAATTTAAATGTTTCTGGGATGAGGTAATATTTCCTATAATATTGCTTCTGTATTTACTTACCATACTTTTTATACTTGGTACTTTTCGAAAGAGACAACAGTATCAAACACCATCTTTATTGATCATGATACAAAAAGATGTTTTGGTAAATAGTGAAGGGAAGAAATCAGTTGCTTTTACAGGTGATAGGACTTGAAGACTATCACCAGACTTTCACTTTAACGATAATATTTTATAATGTACTTCGTATTTCTTTTTCAGCTCTCAATATATACTACCTATTGGTGGTGTACAGCTTCTACCGCACGATTGGAAATTCGTCAGTGGATGATGTCGAAATTGTATGACCGTGGAATTTCTTATCCATTATTGCAACAAACCATAGGTTGATATCACTGCGTAACACGGTACATTTTTAACAAGCACGATCTACTAGAAACATCGAATATTGTTAACGCTAGTAAAATAATTTCATTCAGACATATGGAAACTACGAGTAACAGACAAAACATATTCGGTCACAGACTGCTTCGACGTCCTTCAACCACACCCTATCGAAAGCCCCTTGCGCTGTTCCATTTAGTCTCTGTTATCATGTGATCCCAAAAGTGAAGTATAACTAAGCCTTCTTCTAAACCTCACTTTTAGTTTTCTTGCTTTCCAATCAGTTAACTTTTATATCTAGCTTATTAGGATAAGTGTACATATTTACTTTATTATAAGAATATCACGTAAATAATAAGAGAACGTTAATAGCAAACTCCATTTGTAAGCTACAGCAAATAAAGTGAGACGTAAAGGTAATTTCTTATGACATGTTGTGCTTCCCTTTTTATGCGTATGTTGTAGAGACCTCGTTACGTCTATACTGTGTATGATTCTTGAAGAAATTATGTTATTTCATATTTTTGTTGTTGTGAGGCAAATGAAATATCTGCAGCAATAAAAAGAGCTGTAAATATCTGTTTTGTTGCGACAGTGTTGCTAGATTTATTGCACGTAACCATCTCCTAAATTTCAGTTCCATCTGCAGAGAAAATAACATCAGTTTCGTGTCATCGACTGTCGTCACCTGGGTAAAAATGTTTTTGTCCTGGTGTTGAACAGAAATTATTATGTCCATTTGACTGAAGAAATGTAGGTGTGATTTAAACAGAAAATTTCAATATTATCAGTTGGGTTTAGGAAACTGGAACATTTTCAAAAGGAATAATAAGTCTTTTAAGCGTTACCTACTCAGTATTCACAATTCATTGACTTTGTAGCAGCAGTTGAAAATTGCTCTTCACATACAAATGAAGTATTCATATCTACATATGTAGAACAGTTGAGCTGCAAATGAGAAAACAGAAACAAAACGAAGGTGTAATACTAAATTAAAACGATATTTAACTTACCAGATAATTCTCTATGAAATTCCAGGCAGAAACAGGAGACACATTTTTAAATTTGGTTCGCATATCATCAGCAAAGAGTGATAAGATAAATACCAAAAGTATCTGCTAATTTTATTCAGAACTCCTTTGGACAGCACTGCGTCCTTCATGTTGAAAATTTTAAATGGTTTTAATAACATTGGATCTTTATCAGGCGCTTTGACATCTGCACTACACACAAGTGCCATAGTTTAACATTGATCTTAACTATGAAAATTGAAACAGCTTTTAAACTATTCTCATTTCGATGCATGGTTTTAGTTTCGGTTTCAGTAGGAACATATTGGACAGTAAATTTCTCTTGCTAACTAGCTTGCATGATGCAGTGCACCGGGAGAAATTATTTTTAATCTCTTTTCAGCATCTCCTTCAAGAAATGTAAAAACAGTTCTGTGGATTCATGGCAAACACTTGTCAGTAAAACTTCATGTACTTCATTACTATAAAATTCGACTATGTATTCAGTTTCCGAAGCATTAATTTTTTTCCGTATACTTATTACCACAATGAATGTTATTAGCAACCATATTTTACTACGTTTCTCTCAACTATTTGTATGCAACGACTTAACAAACTGAGATATCTTACTTTTAAGGACACTTCGCAAAGCTAATTCATCAATGTGATAATAGCAAGTAAAACAGATTTATATGAATTTTTTCTAAATGGGGAAACATCTACCATTAAGACGACGTGTTCGCACCGGTTGCGAAGTTGAAAATAATTTTGACATTGTATTTTAGTCATCCCTTTGAAAATGTAGTTCAAACAGCTCGTGCTTGCTCTTTACCGGAAGAATTTTCTAACTTTCGACGGTCATAGAGCTTCGCTTTGTACCCAAACGAAGCCACAACTGGAAGCCTTTTTTCGTTTGATTCCTTAAAATTTAATGCGGACAACAATTTGCCACCCAGTGAACAGTCATAATGGTAGGAACATAATTCCCAAATGTCTATTTAACAGCTTTAGCACGTTTCTTTTTTACTTTCATCTGGATTTGATGAATAAATAATTTACTGATAAGATGATCATCAGTGGTTTTACCGCATCCTGCAGGATATAAAGAGGCCATAAAACTCAGTCAACATCTGTCTAAAGTTTTGTAGCCATAAAATCCGTTGAACCTTGTTTCGTAGCACCCTGACGTGAAGTAGGAAGTTACGACAGGAACTAATAAGTCATCAGACGATGAATTGTATGTTGCAGCTGAAGAGGCTTACGGTTGCATGTGACTGTTCTTTTATTGTTTCTGTCCTTCTGTACTTCTCTTCCTCCTCCTCTTAGAACAATCTATTTTTCCTTATTATGTACCTGTTTGATAGTTCGTAAAGCATTAACGTTGTGAATTTAGCGTCGGTTCACTGGTACAGTTCTCATAACTTTCGCTTTGACTGCAAGTGTCCAGTACATGGGAAAGTACATTACATTTGGAGTAAGAATGCTATTTGCCTGAATGAAGTTTAACAGACGACATAAAATCTGGAGTACCTCGTTTCGTAGCCCCCTGACACCGGCAGAATATGTCAGGACTTTGCAATCTGAAGTATCATGCTTTCTAAGGCACACTGACTTTCGTTGACTAGTGTTTACAGCCTTATAAAGACTGCCGCCAGAAATCAGTTATACCGTATGAAGCATGTTCTGGAAGAAGATGCAGCCGAAACCCATCCATATGAGCACACTAATCGTTTCCTTGATATCGATAGTGTTGAATTAGTTAAGAGACACATGGGTATTGTCTGTTGTGAGGAACCAGTTGCAACAACGGTGTGCTTAAGGATACTAGTACCTATATGTACCCGTGATTTACAATCTACTGCCCGGTGAATAAGGTATTGGCCTTTATTCCGTTTCACAGAATGTGCAAGAATTTCACGTTCACCTTCGTGGATGTACTACGTTAAATTCTGTTCGTGGACCACAAAAATTTTTTTTCGAATGGCCACAGAAATGGAATACATCATCTTAAGAGATCAGTCGATTGGTATTAAACATGATGATCTTGGTGATCAACTGACAGGGCTTTCTCTTCCGATACATCTTTCACAAAGATAGTCTTGAAAAGTATTATTAAAGTGGGCTGGTGCACCGTCGTGATAACAGCCCTTCAGTGACGTCTGTGTAAATTTCTGGAAGCTACTTACGCAAGATCTACAGTCCTAGAGAAATAAAAAACGCACAAATTCTTTTTAGGCTTCAATAACAAGTACGCTGTTTTCTTCTATTGACTTTTTTATTTCAAACTAGTTTTCGGCTTATTAGGCCACCTTCAGGAAACAACTGACTAGCGACTGAAAGGGACTGTAGCTGTTAGGTAACCATATATCCCGTAATACTATAAGACTGTGTATTTGAATTATTGTGTGTGGTGCTGTCCATTGCCTAAAGTTTAGTTTACAATGTCAAAAAAAAACCATTTTGCTGAATATAAATATAGAGTGCTCAGTTTAACGGTTTCTCAGCCAATGTCAAGACCTCACAAAAGCAGCAATATTGTGTCGCTTAATTATTTATTATACTTAATATTGTCCATGGTGTAAGTTGCAATTTCAAAGTTAAGAAACAATTTTGCTGCTCAACACTCTACACAAGTAGAATGTATCTTTGCTTATAACGTTTGATTACCTAATAACTAGTGTCCTTTTCAGACGTTAGTTAGTTGTTTGCTGAAGATGGCCTAATAAGACGAAAACGTGTCTGAAATAAACAAAATTCAGTAGAACAAACACCGCGTACTTGTTATTCAGTCTGAAATATGGAGGAACTGTTCTGCCAAGAAGTAACGGAAGAATTCAGATATAAAATCATAATTTCTCGTATAAAGTTGTTTGCTATCAAGTACTTTCCCTAACTACAGCGAATAACAGGATATATCGATAAATACGTATATGTTTGGTTTGCGAAACGCCTGACAGCGTACATTCAGTTGATTACTCTGTAAACGAACATTCTGTGCGCAGAGGCAGTAACATCAAGAGTACGTCTACAGCGCGTGTTATGACGCAATATATGTCGCAGAAAGCAGGGCCTCTAGTACTCTCGTAATTGCAACCAGGCGTTTTCATATTAGCCTTACCATGAAATACGATGCGACGGTAATGAAAATGCCTGTCGCTGTAATTAACGGGGCAACCTTTCACTGTAGTTGCAGCTGTTTGATTGATTTAGCGCGTGGGTGGGAATACTCAAATGCCAGATGTGTTGTAGAGTAGAAAGTCGATAGAATTTAATCAGAGAAAAATACTAGAGATGTTTGTTCCTATGTTGTAATGAGAGTCGTTGCTCGTTAGGTAACGATCCCTAACTGCTCTATCCTGTAACAGTAACGCTTAGCGTTCTATTTTCTACATTTACGCCCACATCTTTACTCAAATGCCGCCATACTGTGTGTGGTGGAGGGTACTTTGTGTACCGCTGCCACTGGAAAAGGAAAAGGGAGAACCTTTTCATTTTCCAGTCACAAACGGTTTGTGGAAAGAATGATTGCTGCAGAACCTCGGTGTGGGCTCAAATCTCTGATTTTATCTTCATGGTCTTTCCTCGGATATACGTAGGAGGAAGCACTACATTGGCTGACGCTTCGAGGAAGCTACTCTATCGAAATTTTAACATTAGACCATTCCTTGATGCAGAACACCTCTGTTGCACCGTCTGCCACTGGGTTTGGCTGAGCGTCTCGAAGGCGCCTTTGCATTTACTAAATGAAAACCTGTAACGGGATGTGCTGCTTTTTTTTTATCTTCTCTATTTCCACTATCAACTGTAATTGGTGTGGGTCCCAACTGGTCGGCAGTATTCAAGTATTAGTCGAACAATTGTTTTGTAAGGTACTGTCTTTGTAAATGGACTACATTTTCTGAGGATTGTTACAATGATTCTCCGTCTGACACCTCTCTAATCCACGATTAATTTTGTACGGTCGTTCTACTTCAAAAGACTCCGCAGCCATGCTCCTAGATTTGCTTTGGAAGTCGCTGTAGCGAGGCTTAACGCCTCCACTGTCAGTAACCAACATCACATTAGTGCTTCAAATATGCGTAACACACATGGGACAATTTTCTAGAAGACGGACGGCCATGCTCCTACTAGCCACCAGGGGATAGCCTAAGGGCTGCTAGGGGCTGCAGGTCGCGCAGACCTATTCCCCTCTGAAAGGCATACTATTGAAAATCGGCCCGACTCTCTCCTATCACCGAGTGGTGTTTAGGACAGCAGCCAGGTCAAACCAGACCAGTTCGCTCCGATTACACATGGACTGAATCATCAGTCAGGATGCTCCAGTGAGAGCGCCTCCGTGACGTTGCTGCCATTTACGTCTGACTCCACAACCAAGGGAGCCACCACTGTAGACTTAGGGTGTTCCTGGCCTCCTCGCTGAAGAAGACGTCGTTGTATGCACATGGATGTGAAAAATGAGCTGCTAAATAGAAAACCTTCAGTTGTATTTTATTTGGCACAGTGCTACTAGGTTCGGTTATAGACCATTTACAAGATTAACATACATAAATGGCAGCTAAGGTTGCGCTATGATGTGAACGATTAAAAGCTGATGTTGCATGCCAACCATAGCCAATAAAATTGTCAGCAATATAAAAATGGTACAGAATAGCTGTCGCCAAAAGGCTTATTCACATCGAAAGTCAATCCTGAGTGTTCTATACGACTTTGACTTTTATAAAATGTGTGTGTCTAGTGCACATAGGTTCAGTGACAATCTAACTTGCCTTCAGCCGCCTGAAGTACATTCTTCTATTTCAAGCGTGGATTTATTTTATGTTTTGTTTCAGTCCACGTTGGAGTAGACGCACTATTAATGTTTGATAATAAACTTGTTCAATCAGTGCTACGTGAGTACTTTTTGACTTCTTCCAGTGATCGTTAGGTAAACATGTAAGCTTACAATGAAAGGGCTTACATTGATTTATGTTGAGGGTCGATTCGCACTCCATACAACATCGATCCTCTGCATTTACCTAAAATTTACTAGTGCTGCTACTTCTCTGTACATAACAGTATGACACACGAAAAGTCTCATGGAAACTACGACTTTACCTACGAATACTATGTTCTGTACTTTGTGAAAATTAATGGTCCTACAACACTCCCGTGGGGCACGCCCGAAGTCATTTTTACGCCCTAAGACTTCCCTGTGTTCAGAATGACATGCTGTCTTCTGTTTGCTAGAAACTCTTCGGTCCAGTCACACAGTTGGTCTGATACTCGTGTTTGTTAATTAAGTTTCAGTGCGGAACTGTACTGGGCGTCTTCATCCACTGCTTTCTTGGTCTCCTGGACGAACAGTGCAAACGGGGCTTCACACGATCATTGTATTCGGATCCCATGTTGATTCCCACAGAGACGATTTTCGGCCTCCATAAATGTCAAATACGCTGTCACAAGAAAGCATACTCCAAAATTCTACACTACTGGCCATTAAAATTGCTACACCAAGAAGAAATGAAGATGATAAACGGTTATTCATTGAACAAATATGTTATACTAGAACTGACATGTGATTACATTTTCATGCAATTTGGGTGCATAGATCCTGAGAAATCAGGAACAACTACCTCTGGCCGTAATAATAGCCTTGATACGCCTGGGCATTGAGTCAAACACAGCTTGGATTGCGTGTACAGGTACAGCTGCCCATGCAGCTTCAACACGATACCACAGTTCATCAAGAGTAGTGGCTGGCGAATTGTGACGAGCCAGTTGCTCGGCCAACATTGACCAGATGTTTTCAGTTGGTGAGAGATCCGGAGAATGTGCTGGCCAGGGCAGTAGTCGAACATTTTCTGTATCGAGAAAGACCCGTACAGGACCTGCAACATGCGGTATGCATTATCCTGCTGAAATGGAGGGTTTCGCAGGGATAGAATGAGCGGTAGAGCCACGGGCCGTAACACATCTGAAATGTAACGTCCACTGTTCAAAGTTCCGTCAATGCGAACAAGAGGTTACCGAGACGTGTAACCAATGACACCCCATGGCATCACACCGCGTGATAAAAAGCCAGTATGGCGATGACGAATACACGCTTCCAATGTACGTTCACCGCGATGTCGCCAAACACGGATGCGATCATCATGATGCTGTAAACAGAACCTGGATTCATCCGAAAAAATGACGTTTTGCCATTCGTGCACCCAGGTTCGTCGTTGAGTACACCATCGCAGGCGCTCCTGTCTGTGACGCAGCGTCAAGTGTAACGGCACCCATGGTCTCAGAGCTGATAGTCCATGCTGCTGCAAACGTCGTCGAACTGTTCGTGCAGATGGTTGTTGTCTGTTGACTCAGGGATCGAGACGTGGCTGCACTATCCGTTACAGCCATGCGGATAAGGTGCCTGTCATCTCGACTGCTAGTGATACGAGGCCGTTGGGATCCAACACGGTGTTCCGTATTACCCTCCTGAACCCACCGATTCCATAATCTGCTAACAGTCATTGGATCTCGACCAACGGGAGCAGAAATGTCGCCATACGATAAACCGCAATAGCGATAGGCTAAAATCCGACCTTTATCAAAGACGGATACGTGATGGTACGCATTTCTCCTCCTTACACGAGGCATCACAACAACGTTTCACCAGGTAACACCGGTCAACTGTTGTTTGTGTATGAGAAATCGGTTGGAAACTTTCCTCATGTCAGCACGTTGTAGGTGTCGCCACCGGCGCCAACCTTGTGTGAATGCTCTGAATAGCTAATCATTTACATATTACAGCATCTTCTTCCTGTCGGTTAAATTTCGCGTCTGTAGCACGTCATATTCGAGGTGTAGCAATTTTAATGGCCAGTAGCGTACAACAGATCGACGTCAGAGATATAGGTGCATAGTTTTGTGCCACGGCGGCTCTTGAGAACGGGAATGGCGTGTGCTCTTTTACAGTCATTAGCTACGCCACTCTACCCTAGAGACCTACGGCACATTGCTGCTAAAAGAGGAGAAAGTTTTTTCGCATACTTTATGTAGAATCGAACTGTTATCCCGGCGGGTCCAGTAGCCTTTCCTCTGTTGCGCAGTTTCAGTTGATTTTCTATCCCTTGGTCATTTATTTCGATATCTGTCATTTTGTCGTTTGTGCGAAGATTTAGAGGAGGAACTAGAGTGAGATCTTCCTCTGTGAACAGTTTTAGAAACAGATATTTAGTGTTCATGCCTTTCTGTCTCATCTTCTCAGTGTCATTATGATCACTCGCTGTCTGGATAGAAGGCTCCGATTCGTTTACTAATATAATATATTACCAATAATTAGAATATTTTGTCAAGACGGTAGACAGAATTTAACTTTCGAATTCGCTGAACGCTTCACGCATAACTCTGATTACGCTAATTCTGGCTTCGTTTCGTTTTTGTTTGTCTGCGAGACTTTGGCCATGCTTAGATTTGGAGTAAAGACCTCTTTGCTTTCATAGTAGATTTCTGACGCGATTGTCGAACCTCGGTGGGTCTTTTCCGTCACTCACAATTTTGCTCGGCAGATACTTGTGTAAAGCGTGTTGGACAATGCTCTTGAACTTTGTACATTGATGCTCAATAGTGTCAGCCTTGGAGATGAAAGTTTCGTGCTGACTTGTCAGGTAATCTGAGATCTGTCTCTTGTCACTCTTGCTAAACAGAAAGATCTTTCTACTTTTATTTGTATTCCTATTTACAGTCGTATCCATTGATGCTGTAACGGTTTTATGGTCACTGATTCCCTGATATACGCTGACTCCAAGGTTCATCGCAGCAGGTCTAACATGTTATCTTCACGATTCTATTCTATGATTACTGCTCAAAATCACTTTGAGAAAAAACACATCGAACAATTTGAGTCGATTATCTATACCTAGTACCCGTCCTAATCACTTGAGTATCCCAGTCTATAGCTAGTAAGTTAAAATATCCACCCAATATTAAAACATCACCAGGAAATCTACGCGAAATTCTCTTAACCATCAGATATTCCACCATTACTGCTGCTTAGCTTATAAAGCATTGGATGACAATGTCTGTTTCTCCGAGTACACACTTCTCTCTCACGATATCACATATTAAAATAAATAATAAAAAGTTATTATCGACTATAAATAGGGGCGTGCATGATTTAGTCATTAGCGAATGTTATAATTGATGTTCATTCACCTTGAATTTTAGTTCCACTCTTGAACCTTTCTTTTATTTCCGTAGTTGCTTCTCGATGTATAGACTGAACAGTAGCGGCGAATGACTACATCCCTGACTTACTCCTTTTTTAATCCGAGCACTTCGATCTTCGTCTGTCACTCGTATTGTTTCATCATGGCTTTTGTACATATTGTATATTACCCATCTTTCCCTCTGGCTTTCCCCTACTTTTCTCAGAATTTCGAACCTGTTGCACCATTTTACACTGTCGTACGCTTTACTGAGAGCGACAAATGCTACGAAAGCGTCTTGATTTTTTTCAGTCTTGCTTCCATTATCAACCACAAAGTCAGATTGCCTCTCTGGTGCTGTACCATCCCTAAATCCAAACGGATCGTCATCCAAGACATACTCAATTTCATTTTTCATTCTTCTCTATATTATTCTTGTCAGCAGCTTGGATGCATGAGCTCTTAAACTGATTGTGCGATAATTCTCGCACTTGTCGAGTCTTGCAGCCTTCAGAATTGTGTGAATGATGTTTTTCCTAGTGTCACATGGTATATCGCCAGACTCATATTTTTTACACACCAACGTTAATAGAAGTTTAGCTAGCACTTCCCCCGGTGATTTTAAAAATTGTGATGGATTTTTATTTATGCCGCCTGCCTTATTCAGTCTTAAGTCTTCCAAAGCGCTTTTAAATCCTGATTCTAATACTGGATCCTCTACCTCTTCCCTATCGACTGCTTGTTTCTTCTTCTATCATATCATAAGATAGGTCCTCACGCTCACAGAAACCTTCAGTGCACTGTTTCCACCTAACTGCACTCTTCTCTGCATTTGTCGGTGGAATTCCCATTGCTCTCCTAATGTTACCACCCTTGCTTTTAATTTCATCGAAGGTTGTTTTGACTTTTCTATATGTTGAGTCAATCCTTCCAACAATCATATCTTTTTCGATTTCTTCACATTTTTCCTGCAGCCATTTCGCTTTAACTTCGCAACATTTCCTGTTTATTTCATTCCTAAGTGACTTGTATTTTCGTATTCTGGAATTTCCCTGAACATTTTTGTACTTCTTACTTTCATCGATCAGCTGAAGTATTTCTTCTGTTACCCTTGATTTCTTCGCAGTTTGCTTCGTTGTACCTATGTTTTTCTTTCCAACTTCCGTGATTTCCCCTTTTAGAGACGTCCATTCGTCTTCAACTGAGCTGCCTACAGAGATATTTCTTATCAGAGTATCCACAGCCTCAGAGAACTCCAAACATGTCTCTTCATTCCCTAGTACTTCCGTATCCTACCTCTTTGGCACTGATTTTTCCCGACTAGTTTCTTAAACTACAGCCTGTTCTTCATCACTGCTAAATTATGATCTGAGTCTATCTGCTCCTGGGTACGCTTTACAACACAATATCTGATTTCGGACATGATGTAATCTGACTGAAACCTTCCTGTATTTCCCGCTCTTTTCCAAGGATACCGCCTCCTCCTGCGATTCTCGAACAGAATATTCGCTATTACCATCTGAAATTTATTGCAGAACTCAATTAATCAAAAAAATGGTTCAAATGGCTCTGAGCACTATGGGACTTAACATCTGTGGTCATAAGTCCCCTAGAACTTAGAACTACTTAAACCTAACTAACCTAAGGACAACACACACATCCATGCCCGAGGCAGGGTTCGAACCTGCGACCGTAGCAGTCGCGCGGTTCCGGACTGAAGCGCCTAGAACTCAATTAATCATTCTCTGCTCTCATTACTACCATCAAGCCCATACTCTCCCGCAACTCTCCCTTATACTCTTTCCCTTTCAACTGCATTCCAATTTCCCATGACTATTGGATTTTCATCTCCCTTTACAAACTGTATTATTCGTTTAGTATCCTCATATACTTTCTCTATCTCTTGATCTTCGACTTGCAATGTCGGCATGTATACCTGAACTCCCGTTGTCGGCGTTGGTTTTCTGACGATTCTGATGCGAATAAACATACCACGGAACTATTCACAGTAACTCACTCTCTGCCCTTCTTACCTGTTCATAACGAATCCTACTCCTATTATACCATTTTCTGCTACTGTTGATATTACCCCATACTCGTCTGACCAGAAATCTCTGTGTTCTTTCAGTTTCACCTCACAGACCACTATATGTAAATTGAGACTTAACATATACATTTTCAAATTTTCTAGCTCCCCTGCTACGTTCAAACTTCTGACATTCCAAGCCCCGACTCGTAGAACGTTACGCTTTCGTCGGTTATCCCGTTTGTTCTCGTGAACACAGCCCCGTTGGTAGTTCACTCCCAGAGATCCGAATGGGTGACTAGTCCGGAAGCTGCAGCGTATGGAGAGATCATCATGACAGTTTTTCAGTTATAGGCCATATGTCGTGTGGATACACGTTATCTGTCTTTAATGCAGTGGTTTACTTTGCCTCCTGCATTCTCATCTCGTTGATCATTGCTGGTTTTTCCGCCTTTAGGGGCAGTTTCCAAACCCAAGGGCAAGAGAGTGCCCTGAACCTCTCTCCGCTCCTTCGTCCTCTTTGACAAGACTGTTGGCAGAATGAGGGTGACTTCTTATCCAAAAAGTCTTCGGCCACCAATTCTGGTGATTTTACTCAAAACTGAGCCAATGGCTTTTTTTTTCCATGGAGCTGCCCACGTGTCGAATTTCGGCGTAGTTTTCTGGGATAAGGCTCTGCTCACACCAGCTGCTTGCAACACTGCATCACTGAATGAACAAAAAGTTCTTGAGTAATCAGTAGGTTAAAGATGTACTATTGCGAGGAGTTACAAACCTATAGAACTTGTAGAGGTGAGTGAGTACATAATATTTTGAGTAGGTACGGCTTTTGTGCTACAGCCGGTAGTCATGGGGAGTGTCATTTGATATCTATCCTACCTCTCCGACCTGGTTCGAGTCTCATTCACGTATCTGTAAGTGTTAGGGCAACGTGGTTGAGTACGTATTTGCAGAACACACCATCGTGAACTTTCCGAATGGGGAAGCTCACGGTAACGGAAGAGCTGCTTGACGGCTTTATCAAGATCGTTCTCCAAAACGTCAATTTCATCGCATACCCTTTTCGCCACTATTCCATAACGGCTTAGAGAAAGGGCACGTTTACGGTCAGCAGGACTGACTTCGGTGCTCGAAGGAGACGCCGCACACCCGAATTTGGAGAGACCATATGGCATCACAGTGCAGAGAACCCGTCAATGAGTGCACGAGCAATTTATTTAGCTATTAATGAGTGGAATTTTACGCCAAGTAATGTTCTAGGTCACGCCTAATCAATTATTTGGAAAAGCCGTTACCAATATGTTTTCAAATGATCGTGGCATGGAGTGGGTTCCACCTCGAAATATTATCTACTCACTCTCCTCTTAAAGTCCTAGAAGTTTGTACTTGGAATTTCTGAACATCCTGTATATTTTTCACACCTACATCTTTTGTGGTTGCACATTGTCTCATGATATTGGCAGCTAGAATGAAATGGCATCAGGGTACTCTGCAACTTGACACTGCTTTTATACACCAAACTCCGAGATGAATAGTTCCAAATACTTCCCAGTAGTTCTGAACCTCCCTCTTGGGTAACAAGTGTTGTGAAGCGGATTACCCAGAATTTCTAGTGTTATGTGAATTCTTGCCGAATCATCAGCGTGTTACAGTTTCACTGTAACATGGAGGACCATAACATGGAAGGCTATTTGTTATAATTTTGCTGTAACACGGACAATTTGTTACAATTTCATAGTAACATGGAGAGCCATTTGTTACAATTGTACCATAATACAGACAACTCGTTAGAATTTTGCTGTTAAATGGATGACAATTTGCTGCAGTTTTGTTGTAACATGCGACAGTTTGTTACAATTTTGCTTTAACATGGAGGGCAATTTGTTACAGTTTTGCTGTAACATTGGCAATTTGTTACAATTTCGCTGTAACACGGAGCATCATTTCTTAAAATATCACTGCACATGGGAGGAGGAGGGATTTGTTACAGTTTTGCTATAACATGGTAAACGAGTTACGATTTATTTTGTTGCTTATCTGTAAGTGCATATAAGAAGGAACATATTGTTATATATTGTTATAAGTTGTTACGCTGTAACAACCCACTTTCCTTTGTAAAGGCAACATGGGCAACTACAGAAAGAAAGTGAACAGAGGCCCAACACCAAGAGGTAAAAAAAGTGGTACAAAGGTAAATGCTGGTTCATCTCTAAGGAAGGCTACTAATGAATATGGAATAAATTTTGTGACACTAAAATTATCCTGTCGAAAAATGAAAACAGGTTCTGTTGGGAATGGCATTTATAGGCATACATAATTATATAGGAAAGGAAACATTTCATGTAAAGTGGTGTGTGAATTTTTCAACTGAATTAATTTTCAAGTATCCACAAGAAACACAGTGAATCAATATGGAAAATGCAATATTCACTTAGTCTTACCATCACTTAATGGATATATTACAGTATTCTCAGTTGCAGTTCCTAATCCAACTGCGTGTAATATGGATACAAGAAATCTTGGCAGAGGGGAAGATGGAATTCTAGAATCATGCACTTTAACATTCCATCAAATTCATTTTTCATCCGGCCCCTAGATTGAGGCAGCTATTTTGAACATATGAAATTACAATGATATCCAGAGCATTAGCTGCTTACAGGTGTTGATAAATATCAATGGGGATAGTTGAAAATGTTTGCCCTGACCGGAACTCGGACCCGGGATCTCCTACTTACATGGCAGACGCTCTATCCGACAGAGCCACCGAGGACACAGAGGATAGTGCGACTGCAGGGACGTATCTCTGGTACGCTCCCCGTGAGACCCACATTTTCATCTTACTGTCCTCACACTACATTTGTAGTGCCCCTGCCAACTATACTCTTTACTCGCATCAGTCAATCTACCGATTTCCGCATGAGCTCGAGCAATGTGAGTGCCTCCTCACTGAAGATCATTGGCCAGTAAGCCTTATCTATATGAAGATGGTATCTGTTGTTTAGGACATGTCATGTGTCATGTGTGTGTTACAAAGAAGCCAGTTGAGGACCTTCACAAAACCTATCTGCGTCCTAGACCTACACCTGGAGCTATGGTCTGGCGTGTTATTTCGTATGACAGCTGGAGTACTCTCGTGGTTATCCTATGCATAACTATATGTCAGTCAGATGATTCGAGCTGTTGCGCTGCATTTCATTACCAGAATTACGGATATGGAAAGTGAAGTGGAGCTCATAGCGTTCAAGGATTTGGAGTGCTTTATAGAATTTAGAAGGGTGGAAATCCAGGCTTCACTTGAGTAACAAAGGACATCCAGCAGGATTATGCTCACCCATCTACCCCTGGTGCAACCCAGCATTCTCTACAAACTGTCGACACGTTGCCTTGGCCTGATTGATCACCAGAACTGTCTCCACAATAGCACATATTGGACTTCATGGCACGATAACTCCAGTATCATTCACAAACAGCATTAATCGTCCCTGTATTAAGAGAACAAGTGCAAGTGGCTTGGAACTCTATCCCACAAACTGAAATACGGCACCAGTACAACACAATGGGTGCATGTTTGCGTGCTTGCAGTCAAAATTCTAGTGGTTACACCCGTTATTAATGTACCAGAATTTCACATTTGGAATGGCTTACATCGCTCTTATATTACACTGTGATCTTATAGAGTTAATCAGTTGAATCTGTAACCTAGAAAAATGTATCCCTGACATTTCATTACTCTACATTAATTATTTTTTGGTGTTGCTTTTTTTCTGTCAGTACACAGCAGCCCCAGGTCATACAAAATGTATAAGTGCTTTCGATCCCTTAGGAAGTGATCATCAAGTATGTTACATGATAGAAAGTAACAGTGAGGAGATGTATTCTCCTGCCTTGTCCAGATGTGGTATGAAGAATTACTGTGCATCATATACAAATCACTAGATTTTTTTTAGAGAATCATTAATATGTTTCCCTAAGGTTGTGTGGATAGTCGGTGAAAATAACATCTGTCGCTATGCAACTGGAGTTGGTCCAAAAGAAACAGTCCACGATAATGAACGATCATGTCGCTAAGAATGGTGTAAAGAAGTTTTTAGTGACGTGAAGAAAGAAATTTTAGAAGAGTGACGCGTCATTTCACATGTTGTCAGCGAGTTGAATTTTTATTCTCTAACATGTGGGCTGGCAGCGGCACAATTCGCTGCTCTTCAGCGAAGAGGCTACATAAAACAACATAGGAGAACGGCACATACATAAAATACGGGGATAAAATATGTGCTCATGAAGAGGGGAAACAATGGGAGTTAAAATATACAAGAAAAGGGCTAGTTTCATGAGGTACGTTTATATAGAATCCACATACAAATGAAATGACACTTGACGAAGGCATAGCACATAAACACTGGCAGCAAAAAGAGCACAATTATAAATGCCGTTCACAGTAATAATAGCCACTCAGGACAATGACACTGAACACCACTGCACTGATGTTACATACATGGCGAGCACCAAAACAGGACAAAGTAACTGAAGTAACTGGATTAAAATTGGAAGGACGTTCCAAGGGAAAGCAGGTCAGAGGAGGGAGAGAGGTAGAAGAGAGATCGCCAGATGAGGAGGGCACGAATGGGCAGAAGGGGGGGGGAGGCTGTAGCACATCAAGTGGTAGGAGACAGGGAGGGTGTGGAGGGAGCACCCCAGGAGGAAGTGCAAGGACTGGGTAAGGAGGAGGACAGGGGAGGGGGGTAAGAGGGAGGAGACAGCAGAGGAAGATGGAAAGGAGATTGAGCCTAAGGAAGGTGTGGAGGGGAACAGGAAGTCAGAATTGAAAGGAAGGATAAATATCGAGATGAACCACATATATCTGGGATGAGGAGGTGTTGGAAGTTCCATTGGGAGAGGAGGTGGAGGGTGTGGAGATGGAGATAAGGTGGGACACATTAGTAAAGGCGCAGTAGTGAGAATTGGAGAGGAAGGAAGACACCAGAGGGTGAGCGGGATCAAGGTGGCTGTTGGTGTAGAGGATATAGATGTGTTCAGGGAAAAGGGAGAGTTGTGTGAAGGGGATGAGGTCATAAAGGACCCTATTGTGGGACAGGAGCGAATACGGAAAGTGAGGCAGAGCACGTGGTGTTCAAGGATTTTGCGTTCTTTATAGAATTTAGGAGTGCAGAAATCCAGGCAACACTGGTGTAACAAAAGATGGGATGGATCAAAGATTTGTAAGTATGAAGGATGGTGGAAGGATGCAATCCCCATGTGTGGCTAGACGGTAGTTTCAGGAGCCAGAGTCTACTGTATGCTTTGTGTTGGATGGAAAGGAGATGGGGAGTTCAGGTGAGGTGGCAATCAAGGGTAAGTACAAGGTATTACAAGGTGGGGTATTTTGGATAGGTGGTCATAGGTAGAAATCAAGGAGCCAGAAGGAGGGGGTGGTACATCCTACAATGATTACCTGGCTTTAGGAAGGATTGATTCGAAGGAGCCACTGGTTGCACCAAGCAGTATGCTGGTTTAGGTGGATTTGGAGGGAGCACTGGGAATTTTGAAGTGCAGGATGTAGACCAAGGTAGGTGATGACATCAGAATATTGAAGGAGATGGATGGGTGGGGGTGGTTTGAGCATATCAGCAGTCTAAAAGAAATACATGAAGGGCGAAAGGACAGAGCACTGGAGCACTCCTGCAGAAGGGTAGAAGGTACAGAAAATGGTATTATAAATGATGACTTAGGAAGGATGGTGGGAGAGAAAGGATACGATGAGATGAATGAAGTTGATAGGAAGGGCATAGGTTTGCAGCTTGTAAAGGGGCCCGGAATGCCATACATGGTCACAGGCATGTGGAGGTCAAGGGAAAAAAATAAAAGAGTGACTGGAGTTAAATTGGAGGGAGAGGAGATGGGTAAGATTAAGGAGCTGGTTGTTGGTGGAGGAGAAGGCCCAGAAACCACACTCGGTAAAAGGGAGGAAGTGCTGTTGAGTTAGGTGGTGATGGATATGGCAGGATAGGATGGACTTGAAGACCTTACTGAATATGGAGACGAGGCACATGGGGCGATAAGAGGAGGTGTCGGAATGGGTTTTTAGATTTAAAGAAAAACAGGATTTGGGAAGTCTTCCACAGGTTGCGTTAAAAGCGAGTGGAGAGAATGGTGTTGCACAGGGTGACAAGGGCGGTGAGGAGGGAGAGAGGGCATTCCTTGATGTGGCGGTAGGCGATGCAATCGCGACCAGAGGCGGTGTTGTGTTTGGAGCAGAGGATGTGCTGTGCAATGATAGGAGTCTTCAATGCTGAGGGTGGTAACTGGTCCAAGTGTCGGAAGCTAGGAGCAAGCAGTGGGACAGTAGTACTGGTGCGGTTAAGGACATCAGGGAAGAGGGAGTAATCAAAGTGAGGGTCTTCGGTATGGACTACTTTGGAGAGGTGGGAAGCAAAATGGTTAGCTTTACTGAGGCTGTCAGGAAAGGGGTGGTTGTCAGGGAGGAGTGGACAATGCAGGGCGGGATGGCTACCAGTAAAATGGTGGAAGGCAGGCCACTACATGGGGGAGATAACAGAAAGGGTGGTGTTGAGTCATGTGGATGTATGGCGCCAGTCCCGACGTTTCTTTGCTATCAGAAGGTTTCGAACATGTCTTTGTAAATGGCAGTGGTAGAGGAGTACGTCCCAGTCACAAGTGCAGAGGAAGGAACGATAGAGCTGGCAAGATTCATGCAGAAGGAGAATAGCCTGTGGAGGACCAGTTTCGTGGGAATGGATAAGTTTGGTGGGAATGTAGGACGCCACAACATCAGAGATGATCTTCTGGAGGAAGGACAAGGAGTGAACCATGTCATCAGGATGGTGGAAGGTGAGGGGGGGGGGTAACTTTTGCCTGGGTATCACTGGATTCCTAGTAGGCATTCCAATTGGCACGGCAGTAATTGTGACTGACTTTGGCAGGGTCGACAGGGCAGGGAGCTATGGGAGGGTGAGGGACAAAGGGGATGGTGAGAAGGACTGGGAGATGGTCACTGCCAATGGGATTGAGAATTTCACAGGGGTACGCCCAAGGAGGCTGAAGGAATTGAGGGTGACATTGGGTGGTTGTGCTACTTTTGGGATCGGTATGTTGAGGGAAGGGGCAAGGTAGCCTTGGAGGGAGGAAAGGAAGTGATGTCTTCGCCAGAGCGTGGCAGGGTCATAGCTGTGAATGTTAATATCTGCAGCTATCATGTAGGTGGAGAAGATGCAGTCAATATGGGTAAGGAAGTCATAGGCGATGGGAACAGTGGGATGGACATACATGGTGGCACAAGTGACAGTGAGGATGGGCAAAAAGACACTAATGATGAGGTGTTTGGTAGGATCATTGAGCAGGGGTTGTGGTCAGACTGGGATATGATTAAGGTGGCAAATGGGGACCCCACCTTGCACTAAGGGACAGGGATTATCAGTATGCTGAAGGACATAGGGAGAGGCGCAGACAATGTGGTAAGGTTGGAGAAAAGTTTAAGTGAGGAAGAAGGTGTCAACCTGGGACGGGGACAGTGCATGCACGAATAGGAGCTTGTTGGCAGGAAAGAAGCGGATGTTTTGATAAAGGAGGTGATACTGTCGTCATGCCAGGACAGAGAGAGAGGAAGGGGAAGGCAGGAGAAGGGGTGAAAAAGTCGTAGATGAGGTTGTTGAGGAGGGTAAAGATGAAGTGGGGTTGGTTGTGGGAGTAGGTGGCGTAGTTCTTCACGTGGAAAATGGAACAGGCATTGAGGGAGATCTGCTGGAGGGTGTGTGGGCATTGGAAGGGGTGGATGGTTTGAAGGATGATGGTAATGAATCAGATGACGTCTTTGGCTGTGGGGGATGACAGAGGAATTGTTAGGGTGGGGTGATTGATCAATGAAACGAATGGGGACAGTGAGCTCTGGTTTGGTTAGGGAGGGGTTTTGCCTTACATTTAGAGGAATAAGTGGGGCTGGATTAATTACATGTAGTGCAGGAAGGAGGGGAGATGAGGTTAGGACACTGTGTGAGGAAGTGAGAGGCTTTGCAGTGAGGGCAGGTGGGAGGATTTTTACAGGCAGAGTTACAGTGATCGTTATAGACCAGGCACTTTTGGTACCAATAGGACTGGGGAGGGGGGTGGGAAGGGTCAATAGGGCTACCTTGGTGAATAGGTGGTCGATGGAAGAGGGGATTCAGTGAAGAGATACATAAGGAAGGTGGGCCCTGAGTCATTGTAGATGAGGTTTGTGGGACATATTTCGATGGCAAGATAAGCAATCAGTTCCACCAACACCTCGATGTCTGTGACCATGGGGCTGAGGTTTGTGATCATGGCAGTGAGATTTGGAGACGTGAGGGGGGTGGGGTTAGGTGGAGAGACGATGGGGTAAGGGTGTAAGCGTGGTATGGGGGCCAAAGGT